>NC_043700.1:92722718-92757436 GCF_006229205.1 Suricata suricatta
GTGTAATATACTTGCAATATTTTCAAGCTAATTGGTTGCAGAAAGAGAGTAATCCTCTCTGGTTCTTAAAGTGTTAGGAATTATTTTGTGGAAAACCTGTGAATAAATTTTTGAAGAATGATACACAACAATTGCAGAAGGGTAATCTAGTTTGGGAATTCTAAACTGGCACTATGGACATTTTAGAGTGGATGACTCTTTTGGGGGCTGATCTGTGCATTGTAGGATGTTAAGCAGCATCTCTGTCTTTGATTCAACAGATACTAATGGCACCTCTGTCTCCAGTCCTAACAAACAGTAATGCCTCCAGACACTGTCAAAATTTCCACTGAGGGAAAATCACCTCCACGTGATTATGAAAAACCAGATTAGTATATGTAGGCATCCTCAAAAGTATACATTGTAAGACATATCAATATAAGCCTTCAGATTAATATTTGTTACTTGTGAGATAAACAGAGACATACTAAGAAAAATTCCTGTATTTCTTTTTATTTGAGTATAGTTTACAGGCAATGTTATATTAATTTCAAATGTACAGTTTAGTGATTTGACCAGCTTTTACAGTATGCTATGTTTACCACACGTGTAGCTCCATTTGTTTTGTTATGTCTTGTTACATCACTATTACAATATCACCGACAGTATCGTTATGCTGTACCTTTTTTTAAGTTTATTTATTTCAAGAGAAAGAGAAGAAGACGGGCAGATAGAGGGAGATTGAGAGAATCCTAAACAGACTCTGCACTATCACTGTTAGTGAGAAGCCCGATGCAGGTCTTGCACCCACAAACCGTAAGATCATGACCTGAGCTGAAATCAAGAGTCAGACCCGTAAATAATTGAGCCACCCAAGTACCCCTATGCCATGCCTTTTATTCCTGTGATTTATTCATTCCATAACTTGAAGGCTGTATCTTCCTCTCTCTTTCATCCATTATTGTATATGGTTGAATGAGGGAGTAAAAAATTCCTATACCCAAAAGAAATTCTAAAACCAAAAATAAAATGGACAAAATCATTTCAGAGCTTTGAATAGTCACAAAATCCGTATAGTAACTTGACAAGCACTTTACTGGAAAAAAAAAACTGCTAAATTACACATAAGAACAGAAGAAATGTTGCCATTTTTGCCCAGGACTACTCCAAATCCCACTCTCTACCAGATAAGTCAGTATGCAGTTTTTGCCAGAGATAGAAAAATGGTAAGGATAAGCATCAAAGTAGCTACATGTTTCTAGCAGATTTATTTACAATAGCCCAAACAGGGAAACAACCTAAGTGTCCATCAACAGATGAATGGATATAGAAGTTGTGATACACACACACACACACACAGGGATATTATTCAGCCTTGAAAAAAACTGGGAAGTTCTGCCATTTGTGATAAAATATGTGGACCTTGAGAGAATATGCTAAATGAAGTAAGTTAGAGAGAGGAAGATAAATAATATACAGCTATAATCATGGGAAAAGACATCAGAATTTATTTGTGGTTACCAGAGGCAGGAGTGGGAGAGAGGCGGAATTGGAAGAAGGTGGTCAAAAGATACAAATGTCCAGTTCCAACCTAAATAAGTACTAGGAATGGGACTACATCATGATGTCTGTAGTTAACATTGCATGATATATATGAATGTTAAGAGAATAGATCTTAAGAGTTCTCATCACAAGGACTGTTCTTTTCACTTTTTACTTTCTCTTTTTCTTGTATCAATATAAGATGATAGATGCTAACTAAGTTTATCATGGTAGTAATTTCATAATAAATATAAGTCAAAGTATTATACAGTACATCTTAAGTGTATACAGTGATAGATAAATTATATTTCAGTAAAACTGGAAGAAAAAAACAAGACCATGAAAAAAATAATGCTTGGATTGTGTTTGTATCCATAAATATTTTTTCTGAAAATTCAAAAAACTGTTCTGTAATTCCACATATAGTCTAAACTACTTGTTAAGTTATTTTATATTGAAAATAATTTTTACCTAGGTATATTGACTTGCAAAAAAATAAAATATTCAGTCCTGTGCCAAAAAAATTCTGCAGAGAGGATTTAGACAAATGTGCACCAAGCTCACATGCAGTGGCATTGCTAGTGGAAATGACCTAGCAGTGTGTGAGTCAGAAAGACAAATGGCTCCACTAGCCAGAGGTTACTTTGGTGGTGGTGGCAAATGGCTGAATCTTTGGGCATGTCTAATGGACAGTGAGCGGGCCCAAGAAAACCATGTATTCCTGCCAATCCTGCTTATGTGCACATGTCCAGTGTAAAATGCAAACCAGAGAAGTTTTGTGAAAAGATTAACCTTTGCACTCTCCTACCCATATATTAGCAGAAACATGCAATTAGCAGGAAAATTAGCAGAGAAGGAAAGATTTACTTGCTTAAGGAGTTTGAGGAAAACATGTTAAAATGCTGGCTGACTACTAAATTAAATATACAGAGAAGTGACTCCTAAGAACCCAAAGAAAAAGAAAATATTGAAAGCCAAAATAATCAACTCAGTATATATGAGTGTGCATCAATGTACTTAATGATTGGCTTCTCGTCTGCAGCAAGGAGGACAAAGGCAGAAGTAAGAATTTTTTTAAACTGCTGAAGGAAACAAACTCTCAATCAAGAATTCAATATCCAGAAAAACTGTTCTTCAAAAGTTAAGGTTAAATAAAGATCTTCTGAGATAAACAGATATGAGGATTATTGCTAGCAGACTTATAAGAAATACTAAAGGAGGAATGCCTAGGTGGCTCAGTCGGTAAGCATCTGACTCTTGATTTGGGCTCAGGTCATGATCCCGAGGTGCTTGAGCTAGAACCTCTCAGTGGGCTGAGCACTTCCAGTATGAGGTCTGTATGGAATTCTCTCTTTCCCCCCTATTGCGCATGCACTCTCTCTTTCTCTCAAAATAAATAAATAAACATTAACAAAAAAGAAATACTAAAGGAGTCATTGGGTTGTTAGGAGATATCAACAAATGACAGCATGAATCTTAAAAAATCAATGGAAAACACTAGGAAGGGTAAATATATGGGTAAATATAAAATTACTCTAAATAATTTTCTCAATTTTCCTCTTACTCTTTTAAGATTAAAAAAATTATTGTAACACACTATACCTGAGTTTATAACATGCCTGTATACAATTAAGTGATGAGCACAATAGAGTGAGAAGGGAATAGAGCTATGTTGGATTAACGTTTTTATTTTATCAGAGTTAAATTAGTATTAATCTGAGCAGACCATGAAAAATTAAGGTAAATATTGTAATTCCTAGAGAAATCTTATAAGAAAGTCACAAAATATAACAATCATCAACGTACAATAAAATATTAATTTAACAAAAAAGAGAGCAATAAATGATGGAGAGAGGACTAAGACAAAGAGACACAGAAAGCAAACTACAAAGCAGTAAATGTAAATCCAGCTAATAGTCAATCACATTTTAGTCAAAAGCAAATGATGTAAACATCCCATACAAAAGTCAGAGATTGTCAGACTGAATACAAAGGCAAGAACCTCCTATATATTATCTATAAAAGACACAACTTAGATAAAAAAAATCACAAATGGGATGAATGCACAAAGATGGAAAAAATACATTCCAGGTGAACAGTATTAGTAAGAGAGCCAGAGTTGCCCAGTTAATGGTACTATAGACCTCTCTAGTAACAGAAAACAAGGAAAAAATTAGTATTTGAAGGCATAAAGGAGTGAACCAAAGTTCTTACTTTTTAGTAACTGTTTCCTAACAAACACATAAATTCTTAGCATTGCTTAATATTTTTTTAGATTGTGGTAAAAAATACATAACAAACTTTGCCTTTTTAATATTTCTAATTATACATTTCATTAGTGATATGTGAGTTAACATTGCTGTGCAATCGCTACAACTTCGTCGTGCAAAACTAAAGCTCCCCAGTGTCTCCTCCCCCAGCCCCTGGCAACCACCATTATACTTCCTACTTCCACGACTTCAACTACTATAGATATTTCATGTAAGTACAATCACTCAATATTGGTTCTTTTGTGATTTGCTTATTTATCTTAGCATGATGACCTTGAAGTTCATGCATACTATAGTTTTATGACAGGATTTCCTTTCTTTATAAGGAAGGTATGGTATGGAAATACCACATTTTGTTTATCCATTCATCAATCAATGGACATTTGGGTTGTGTTCATATCTTGGCCACTGTAGTAGTGCTGCTAATGAACATATCTCTTCAAGATCCTGATTTCAGTTCTTTTGTATATATACCGAGAAGTGGAATTCCTGTATTGTATAGTAATTCGTTATTAATTTTTTGAGGAACCTCAATAATGTTTTTCGAAAGGACTACATTAGGACCAATAGTGTTCAATAGTTATGATTTCTCAAGGTGCCTGGATGGCTCAGTTGGTTAAATGTCCGACTTCAGCTCAGGTCATGATCTGACAGTTTGTGGGTTCAAGCCTCACATAGGGCTCTGTGCCAACTGCTCAGAGCCTGGAGCCTGCTTCAGATTCTGTGTCTCCTTTCTCTCTTTGCCCCTCCCTCTCTCATGCTCTTTCTATGTTTCTTAAAAATAAATAAACATTAAAAAACTAAAAAAACAGTTTTGATTTCTCTATATCCTTATGAAAACCAGCTATTTTCTTTTTTAATTTATTATTATTATTATTATTATTATTATTATTAATAGTTGCCATCCCAATGGGTGTAGGGTGATATTTCATTGTGGTTTTGAACTGCACCCCTTTCATTATTAGTGACGGTAAACATCTTTCCATATGATTCTTGGTCATTTGTGTATCATGTTTGGAGAAATGTCTACTCAATTCTCAATCATTTTTAAATTGGATCATGTGTTTTTTGTTCTTAAGTAGCTATTTGAATTTCCTTCTAGGTATGTCTAAGGACAGAATATAGTAGATGCATTTCAAAGATATATACTAGTTATGTACTAGTTATAAACACTTAAATCTCTTCCCATTTCTATGAACCTCATCATATTGACTATTTTTTTAATTCATCAAGTATCCATGAAAGAAGATTAAAACTAACAGCTATTTAGATCAGTTTTTATTCCTTGGAGTATTAACATCATACACATCACACAAGCAAACCTTACTTGTAATGATTTTCAAATAAAAATAATTATGAAATAATACAGTAATGATTCTCATGTATATGTGTGTATGTGTGTGTATATATATATACATATGTATATGTGTGTATATATATAAGACATCTTGATCCATTCATCAGGTGATGGACATTTAGGCTCTTTCCATGATTTGGCTATTATAGAAAGTGCCGCTATGAACATTGGGGTACATGTGCTCCTATGCATCAGCATTTCTGTGGGTAAATCCTTTGGGTAAATCCCTAGCAGGGCTATTGCTGGGTCATAGGGAGTTCTATAGATAGTTTTTTGAGGAACCACTATACTGTTTTCCAGAGCAGCTGCACCAGTTTACATTCCCACTGACAGTATATAAGGGTGCCCATTTCTCCACATTCTCACCAGCATCTATAGTCTCTTGATTTGTTCATTTTAGCCACTCTGATTGGTGTAAGGTGGTATCTCAGTGTGGTTTTGATTTGTATTTCCCTGATGATGAGTGATGCTGAGCATCTTCTCCAAAGAGGACAACCATGAATTTTTGATCACACTTTATCGTCTTACTGTTAATCCAGGCTTGAATAATAAACCTGTGTAAACTCGTGTCAACATTTCCGGTCAGCTCTGGGAATATATTTTTCTCTTTTCTTTCTTTTTCATTTTTTTTCTCATCTTGACTTTTTTTTTTTTAGTTTATAGAACTACAACACTGAGACTAACTGTCCAAAGATGAATTTTTGTTTCCAAATGTAATATCAAAATAATTAAACCCACATGTTTTATGGTATAGTATACTCACTTATAAAAAATGACAAATTACACATGAATTCAAAATCTGTCCATTTTGTAACATCAAAGATACAATACATTAATTCCTAATGATAAATGTTTCACAATTGAATGGAAATTAGTATCACATTAATATATTTAGATATCTATTCCTGTAATTATTCAGTATTATCATAGCAAACACTTATATAATGCTTGTTATATTTCAAGCTGCCTTTTGAAATGCTTTACATATTTTAAATTATTCAAAACACTTTTAAGTAAGAAATATCAATACTCCATGAAGGTTGAGAAACATTATTACTAAAACATCTATTAATCTGAACATGTAAAGATTATGAGACTACTTAATGTGCTAAATAATACTGATGGTGTTGAAAAATTTTGAGTGTATATGATAAATTGTTTTCAAATCACAAAATGTATTCTTTCAGGATTTTATTGCTGTTAGTTCATGATTTCCAAAAGCCAACATGTGTATTCAGTCAATCCCCAAGGAAGAGATGCAGTGATGCACAAAAATATAATGGCAAGACTTTTCCTCAAACAGAAATTAAACTGTATGTTTAATTCCCATCTTGGTGAAGAATCTGACACAGAAGTATTGACTTCACAAATTTGTTTCAATTGAAATTTAATTTGTGTATCACTTTTATTCATAGAGGTAAAACATACCTGAGTACCATGACTATAAAAATATGAAATTCAGTTTTTTAATATCTGCATGAAAGTAGGAAGCTGGTATCTTACTGATATCATGTTTTATAGTCTTTAGCTGGACCACAGAATATTGAAAGGGAATGCAGTATATTATGATTTGCAAAAAAAGTATTTTTATAACCTCCAACTTTACTTAATTATCAGTGAAAAGAATATGCTGGTAATCCATGAATGTTGGAATAAGGACATATTTTGAATAACGTCTTAGGTGTCTCACAGCAGCCCTTTGGAGAATATGGCCGTACCCTATGAAAGGAAGTTAAATACCCTATTTAAGGAAAACTAAAATATTTTGGGGGAGCAAGTGATTTAAAAAATTTAATCAATTTGCGAGGGCTTTCCTTTCCAAGGGATCAATTCAAGGTAAAATTAGGCACAAGAGGAAAGGACTGTGTTGTATTTTAATGTTTGCAGTTGATTTTGCCACAACAGTTCAATAGACTTAAAAGGAGATTTCTCCTAAAAGAATGCTGTTCCAGAAAGAATAATAAACTGTTCTTGTGAAGCTGCCACTGTTTGGTTTGGGTGGAGAATAATTTTACCAGACTTCCATTGTGAAATATCCAGATTTTCCATGGAGTGTGCCAAATTCTGAGAAGGCAAAATGAATTGGACACATTATTCTAAGCCATACCAGAGAGAAGACATTTAGAATATTAGTTTAAAGTGACTCAAGTCAGCAGCTGATTATTTATCACACAGGATACATTGGTCTGGAATTGCATGTGACTTGAGAAACCTCAATTTCATTGTAACAAACTCAGCCTGAGCTCTATCTGCCTGAGAAAGGTGTGAGTACCACAATGTTGGAAGACTGGCGAAGATGATGAAAACTTCCTTTTATCTGCCAGACACTTGGAGTTACCAAATTCTATACTTTGCGTCTTATCGAAGAGATCAAGCGGTCTTTAGGATGAGGATATGTATATATCCTTACTTTAGCTGAAAATAGTGGGATACCAAAGAATTGCCTTAAAATATGTGAAGCTCTGTTATGTGGATGAGTGAGGGTACTAATTCCTTCTATTGTCTGCAGTCACGTAGAAGTAGAGAATAAGGATCCACAGGTGGAACATATAGGAAAATAGACTCAATTGCAATAAAGCCTTCTGTAACTCCTCGTATTTTTAAGTCTCATTTTTTTTTAAAGAGAGCTGATTGTACTTCTAAATTTTAGAAAGTTTTCCTTTACCTGTAGTTCATTAGAACTCAATTGTTTTTGTATTATTAACCCTAAAGCCCTTTTACAACAACATTGTTGGAGAAAAGGAAGAACCACTGGATGGCAATGCAGCTCTTAGGATGACGGCTTTACAACATGTTTTTTTACCTTTCATGCTAGAAGCACTACTTTCTTTAACACTCAAAGTACTCCTATCTTGCTTGGACCTTACCCTCATGACTTGAATAATTTCTGACTTATATTAAGCCAGAGTTAACATACACCTATATTGAATGCTTCTCTAAACTGAACCTAGAGTGACCTTGACTGTGGCATACTAGCCAAGGTATTCCTCTTATACTAGACTGTCATCATGCCATTGACAGTATTTTGTGCCGTAGATACAAGTGGGAGAGCACATATATAGCCACGAAATTTATTATAAATTTTCTACATGAGGATTTATCTCAAGAAATATATATCTAAGCCCCCTAAACAATGGTAGGTCATTTTTGACTATGTAGTAGTACCTCAAATTTTATAAGAAAATATTTACTGAAATTATTTTTTTGCTCCATAATTATTTGTATATTTTATATATTATATTAACTATGTAGTTTCCAAATATTTTACTTAACTATTATTGCTTAATAAGAAAGACAATTTATTTTCTTTTATTTAGTTATCTATGAAATGTGATTATTTAAGATAAAGTGATTTAATATCAACAGTGCCTTATTATAAGAATGAATTTAAATGAATAGAAGTGTTTTCATTGTATTGATTCAGGAAAGCAACTATTGCTATTACAATCCAGTTACTTATTTTTTAATTGATATTAGTTATCTATAAATTTATAAGAGAAACTACCTATAAATGGTGAAATCATAAACTTACTCCCAGTTAAAAAGTCTGATTCCTAAATTAAAAAACATTTTTTAAAATATGAAAAATTATAAAATATAAACATTTTGTAAAAATGCCCAAAATATGTCAGTCAACATATTGGCATAGAACAAATTCTCTATTGTATTGTAGTGTGTGTGTGTGTGTGTGTGTGTGTGTGTGTGTCTGTGAGTTTGTGTGTACAGGAGTCTATGTTTAAATAATATAATAATGAGGCTGTAAGCAGCATGTCTTTGAATTATTGAGGTAACATAGGATCATTGGCTATTTTCCCTTACAAATGTTGGTTGAAGTTGAGGTTGGCAGGTTATTTATATTTATTTAGGGCTTTTAGGAAGAGTTTTAACCTTATATAAGCATTTGTACTCTGAGCCAAATGCCATCAAATAAACTGTTCCAGGGGCACCTGGGTGACTTAGTTGGTTAAGTCTCCGATTTTGACTCAGGTATGATCTCTCAGTTTCTGAGTTCCAGCCCAGCATCGAGCTCTGTGAGAACCTGGAGCCTGCTTCAAATTCTATGTGTGTCCCTCTCTCTGTCCCTCCCCTGTTCGCTCTCTTTCTCTCAAAAATAAACATCAAAAAATTTAAAAAATTGACTGCTCCATATTTTCAATGCTTAGGAAATATGTCCTTAGTTAGTCAGTGATAGAGTCAGGATTGAAACCCCAAGTTTCTTTCTGAAACTTTAGGATAAAGAAAATACAGCTGGAAGAAATTTCTTACAATGCTTCAGTGTATGTTAAGGCAAATGTATATTTCATAGGATATATTTTAAGATAATTTAAGTGTAATTATTTTTCAATGAAATGTTTAAAATGTTCTAGCTGTCTATTGGACTTAGATCACAGTAGTCATGATTGGAAAAATACCTGTTAGATTATCGTGTTCATCCTTATGCTTGGGGAGAATATGCCTCAAACCTTGGAGAAAGGAGTTAGCACTTCATATTTGCCGAGAAAGTGTAATACCTTATAGGGTGCATAAGAGAAACCTTGTTAGAGCCAACTCAATATACGGTTTGACTTCTATCCAAAAAATAAATAAATAAATCTGTTTCTGTCATTCCAACTACACAGATCCTGGCAACCACATTCTTTTCTAGTTGGAGCATTTGCAAAATCTTATCAAGAAAACTATCCAGTAAGGATATATTGCTGTGCTATTTAAGGAAAGAAAAGTAGAAGAAAATACCTTGAAGTCAAAAGAATTAGGATGAATACATTTCTGAAATAATACTTGGAGTATAAGAAATGTTAAGCCACAAATGACAGATATTTATAAAAAAGATGAACTATTTATTCCATTTACTAGTAGAACAATCAGCAATACAACTCAGGCATATGGGAACGCAGTAAGTCTTATGTGATGAAGATGAACAGTAGGAATGGAAGACTTTAAGGCAAAGTTATGAATAATATCAGAAGAGTCTGTTTAATATTTGAAGCCCTTTCCAAGCACAAGAATCTATTATCCCACAGCTTATCAGCAGTTGATTGTGGATAAAGAAGTCTGTTAACTCTTTAAGATAACTGTACTTTTACAGTTCTGTTCATACATTCTCAGTCTCCTGTTGGTTCTCTATTTTCTCATCTCATTCCGTAAGTGAAATGGGATGTTATTATGTAGAAACATGTCTACATGCCATTATGTTTCATTTGGTACTCAAAATGCTTTTGCTTTTTAAAAGAATAATAATTAGTTGTTAATATTTAAAAATCATACTAACATCCAGACTTTGAGTTTTCCTTGGTAAATTTTATGATAAAAAAAATTGGTTGGCATTAACAGTACACCCTTGAGGGCATTTGTTCTAGAGTCCACTAAAGTCTCCTTCACTTATTTGAACCTTGACTCTGAATCACAATGTCACTGGCCACTTATCAGTTTGCCACTATTATCACTATCATTATTATTATATTTATGTACATCGACTATTCTATTATTTTTTTAGGAAAAATAGACTATTTTACTAATTTATACCACCTGGTCCCAGAAAAAATATTGAGTTTAAAATTTCACCTCCGTGGTCGAATTCTTTTAAGATTCTATTTAAGAACCTTTCTAAAAAATATTTTTATGTAAATTCTAGTTAGTTGGCATGTATTTTAATACTGGTTTCAGGAGTAGATTTCAATGATTCATCACTTACATATAACTCCCAGTGTTCAACACAAGTGCCCTCTTAAATACCCATCAGCCATTTGGCCCATCTCCCACCCACCTCCCCTCCATCAACCTTCAGTTTGTCCTCTGTAGTTTAGAATCTTTTATGATTTGCTCCCCCCTCTTTCCCCTTCCCCTATGTTCATCTGTTTTATTTCTTAAATTCCACATATGAGTGAAATCATATGGTATTTGTCTTTTTTTGACGGACTTATTTCACTTAGCATAATACACTCTAGCTCCATCCAAGTCATTGCAAATGATAAGATTTCATTCTTTATAATGGGTGAGTAATATTCTCTGTGTGTGTGTGTATGTGTGTGTGTGTATACACACACATCTTTATTCATTCATCAGTTGATGTATATTTGGGCTCCTTCCATAATTTGCCTGTTGTTGATAATGCTGCTATGAACTTCAGGGTCCATGTGCCCTGTTGAATCAATTTTTGTATCTTTGGGGTAAATACCTAGTAGTGCAATTATTGGGTCATTGGGTAGATCTATTTTTGACTTTTTGAGGAATCTCCATACTGTTCTCCAGAGTGGCTGCACCAGTTTTCATTCCCACCAACAGTGTAAGAGGGATCCCCTTTTTCCACATCCTCATCAACATCTGTTGTTTCCTGAGTTGTTAGTTTTAGCCATTCTGACAGATGTGAGGTAGTATCTCACTGTAATTTTGATTTATATTCCCTGATGGTGAGTGATATTGAACATCTTTTCATGTCTGTTAGTCATCTGCATGTCTTCTTTGGAAAAATGTCTATGCATTCTGCCAATTTTTAATGAATTATTTTCTGGGTGGTGAATTTGCTAAGTTCTTCATAAATTTTGAATACTAACCCTTTATCAGAAATGTAATTTGAAAATATCTTCTTCCATTACATAGACTTCCTTTTAGTTTTCTTGATTGTTTCTATCATTGTGCAGAGGCTTTTTATCTTAATGAAGTCCCAATCATTCATTTTTGCTTTTGTTTCCCTTGCTTTTGGAGATGTGTCTAGTAAGAAGTTGCTACAGCCAAGGATATAGAGGTTGCTGCCTGTGTTCTCCCTAGAATTTTGATGGTTTCCTGTGTCACATTTAGTTCTTTCATCCATCTTGAATTCATTTTTGTATATGGTGCAAGAAAGTGGTTCAGTTTCTTCTTCTGTCTGTTGCTGTAGAGTTTTCCCAACACTATTTGTTGAAGAGAATGTTTTTTTCCCCATTAGATATTGTTTCCTGCCTTGTTGAAGATTAGTTGATCTTATTGCTATAGGTCTATTTCTAGGGTTTCTATAAGATCCATGTGTCTGCTTTTGGGCCAGTGCCATACCATCTTGATCATTACAGCTTTGTAGTATAGCTGTATTGGAATTGTGATGCTTCCACCTTTGGGTCTCTTTTTCAATATTGTTTTGGCCATTCGGAATCTTTTGTGGTTCCATACAAATTTTAGGATTGTTTACCTTAGCTCTGTAAAGAAGATGGTGATATTCTGATAGGGATTGCATTTAATGTATAGATTGCTTTGGATAGTATAGACATTTTAACAATATTTGTTTCTTCCAATCCATGAGCATGTAATGTTTTTTTTTTTCATTTCTTTTTATCCTCTTCAATTTCTTTCATAAGTGTTCTACAGTTTTCAGAATTCAGATATTTTGCTTTGGTTAGATTTCTTTCTAAGTATCTTATGATTTTGTAAGTGGGATCTATTCCTTGATTTTTCTTTCTGCTGCTTCATTATTGGTGTATAGAAATGCAACAGGTTTCTGTATGTTGTTTTATATCCCGTTACTTTATTTAATTTGTCTATTAGTTCCAGCAAATGTTTGGTATAGTCTTTTGGATTTTCTACATAGAGTAGCATATCTGTGAATAGTGAAAGTTTGGCTTCTTTCCTGCTGATTTGGATGCCCTTTATCCTTTTTGTTGTCTGATTATCGAGGCTAGCACTTCCAGTAGTATGTTAAATAACAGTGGTGAGAGTGAACATCCCTGTCTTGTTTCTGATTGCAGAAGATGATATTAGCTGTGGGTCTTTCATATGTGGCCTTTATAATGTTGCAGTTTGCTCCCTCTGTCCCTACTTTGTTGAGGGATGAATGTTGTACCGGGGCCCCTGGGTGGCTCAGTCGGCTAGGCATCCAACTTTGGCTCATGTCATGGTCTCACAGTCAGTGAGTTTGAGCCCTGTATTGGGCTCTGTGTTGGATTCCAGAGTCCAGCTCCAGCAGGTCCAGGGCTCCATGAAGGATGGACGGTGTCAGCAAAATGGAGTGAGAGAGCCTCAGTTTCTTGCTGATCACCAGGCAGGGATCTCTGCACTGACCAGAGAGTGAGTCAGCTTTATTTATGGAAAAAATGTATGGGGTACAAAACAGAAGTGGCAATTGCCTTAGACAATGATTTCTGATGACAAATTCTTTGGTATGTAAACATTTCCCAGAATACAGATTGGTAGAATACTCATGTATAATCTTTATCAATAGTGACTGATGTAGGTGACTTAGAGGCTTATAATATGGGGAAGGAAGGTAAATTTAGCATTCAAATACAAGGCAATGTTTTTAGCATAGCAAAGACAAAAGTTAGTTCTTTGTGAGCAGGGGTCAATAGCCTGTTTTCTCCAGGGAAGAAAAACAGGTTTCTCAGGAAATGTAATATTTGCTCCCATAAACACTAGAGAAGAAATTCCTATAAGGTCCTTCACAAGGTGCTATCAGCATTTCAGGGCTAGAATAAGGAGACAAGTCACTCCTGATACCAGTCAACAAGGCGCCTTGGGGGTCGGTGCTCCAGCAAAAATAACTGAGTGGGGGGTAGACCTTGGTCACCTTCTGATGGCAGGAGGCCTTGCAAATCCACCTTACCTCACAGGAGTTTTTGTTTTGTTTTTTTCTCAACTTAGTGAGTTCAGAAATGGCTTCCAGCAGCTGGCAGCTCAGAGCCTGGAGCCTGCTTTGATTTGGATTCTGTCTCCTCTCTCTGCTCCTACCCCACTCATTCTCTCTCTCTCTCTCTCTCTCTCTCTCTCTCTCGCTCTCTCAAGTAATAATAAACATTGAAAAAATAATGAGTGTTGTATTTTGTCAAATGCTTTTTCTACATCTATTGAGAGGATAATATGACTCATCCTTTTTTTAAAAATTAATGTGATATATTACATTGATTGATTTGCAAATATTGAACCACCCCTACAGCCCAGGTATAAATACCATTGATCATGATGAATAATTCATTGAATGTAGTCTTGCATTCAATTTGCTAGTATCTTGTTGAGAATTTTTGCTTCCATGATCATTGAGGATATAAGCCTTTAATTCTTTTTAGTGGGGGTGTTTTTCTGGTTTGGGAGTCAAGGTAATCCTGGCCTAATGGAATGAATTTGGAAGTTCTCCTTCCACTTCTATCTTTTGGAAGAGTTTGAGAAGAATAGATATTAACTTTAAAAGTCTGGGAAAATTCCGCTGAGAAACCATCTGGCTGTGGACTTTGGTTTGTTGGGAGATTTTGACTACTGATTCAATTTCTTTGATATTTATGGGTCTGTTAAAATTTTCTATTTATTCTTGTTTCAGTTTTGGTAGTTTATATGTTTCTAGGAATTTGTCCATTTTTTCAGATTTCTTAGTTTGTCGGCATATAAATTATCATAATATTCTCTTATGTAGTTCCGTGGTGTGGATTGTGATCTCACCTCTTTCATTCATTTTTTATTTTTTGCATCCTTTCTCTTTTTGAAAAGCTTTTCAGTCTTTTAGAGATTTGTCAATGTATTGACTCTCTCAAAGAAACAGCTCTTAGTTTTGTTTGTACTAGCGTTTTTTATTAAAAAAAATTAATGTTTATTTATTTTTGAGAGAGACAGAATGTGAACAAGGAAGGGGAGGAGAGAAAGACACACACACACACACACACACACACACACACACACACACACACACACAGAGTCTGAAGCAGGCTCCAGGCTCTGAGCTGTCAGCACAGAACCGAAGATGGGGCTTGAACTCATGAACAATGAGATCATGATCTGAAGTGAAGTTAGACACACAACTGACTCAGCCACCCAGGCATCCCATTTTTTTTTTCTATATCACATTGATTTCTTCTCTAATCTTTATTATTTCTCTTCTTCTGCTGGGTTTGGTCTTTACTTGCTATTCCTTTCCTAGCTCCTTTAGGTGTAAAATTAGGTTGTGTTCTTGACACCTGTCTTGCTTCTTCATGTAGACCTATACTGCTATATACTTTCCTTTTACCGGGCATCCCAAACCATCATGTTTTCATTTTCATTTTCTTCCATGTGTTTTTAAATTTCTTTTTTAATTTCCTGGTTTTATCATTCTTTAATAGGATGTTTTTTAACCTTCATGGATTTTTGGTATTTCTAATGGTTGACTTCAAGTTTCATAGCATTGTGAGCTGAAAATATGCATGGTATGATCTCAATATTTTTGTATGTGTTGAGGGCTGATTTGTGACCCAGTATGTGATATATTTTGGAGAATATACCATGTGCATTTGAGAAAAATGCATATTCTGCTGGTTTAGGATAAAATGTTCTGAATATATCTGTTAAGTCCATTCAGTCCAGTGCCATTCCAAGCCCCTTTCCTTGTTGATTCTCTGCTTAGATGATATGTACATTGCTGTAAGTAGGATGTAAAAGTCTCCTACAATTATTGTAATATTATCAATATATTTCTTTATGTTTGTGATTAATTGATTTATATATTTGAGTTCTTTAAGTTGAGGACATAATTATAATTATTAGATCTTCTTGATTGATTCATTCCTTAATTATAATATAAAGCCCTTCTTCATCTCTTATTATAGTCTTTGTTTTAAAATCTAGTTTGTCTGATATAAGTATGGCTACTTTAGCCTTCTTTGATGTCAATTGGCATAATTAATGGTTCTCCATCCCCTCACTTTCAATCTGCAGGTGTCCTTAGGACTAAAATGAGTCTTTTGTAGGCAACATATAGATGGGTCCTGTTTTTTTTATCCATTATGATATCTTATGTCTTTTGAGAGGAACATTTAGTCCATTTATATCCGCAGTGAGTATTGATAGATATAAATTTATCAGTATTGTATTATCTTTATTGTTGTTGTTTCTGGAAATTTTCTTTGTTTATTTTTAGTCCTTGTTGGTTTTGGTCTTTCTTTCCCACTTAAAGAGTCCTTTTTAAAATTTCTTTCAGGGCTAGTTTACTGGTCTCAAACTACTTTAGTTTTTGTTTGTCTGGGAAAGTTTTTATCTTTCATTCTATTCTGAATGACAGCCTTCCTGGATAAAGAATTCTTGGATGCATATTTTTCTCATTCAACACATTGAATATTTCCTGCTACTCCCTTCTGGCCTGCAAGGTTACTGTAGAGAGAGCTGCTGCTAACCTGATACGTCTTCTCTTTTAGGTTAGTGATTTATTTTTCTTTGTGGCTTTCAGGATTCTTTCCTCATCTCTGTAATTTGCAAATTTTACTACAGTATGTCTTGGTGTTGACCAGCTTTTGTTGATTTTGAAAGATGTTCTCTATGCCTCCTGGATTTAGATGTCTGTTTCTTTACCCAGATTATTTTCAGCCACAATTTGCTCAAATAGATCTTCTGTCCCTCTTTCCCTGTCTTCTAAGTCTGGCACTTCTATGATACAAATATTAAGAAGGTGGAATAGTAAAAGGACCTTATGCTTCCCTTGTCCCCTGAACACAGCTAGTATTAAATCATTCTGAAGACCAGAGAATTAATCTGAACACTGAGAGAAGAAGCTGCACAACTGGAAGGTGAAAAGAGGCCATATTGTGGAAGGTAGGAGGTATGGAAATATGATTTAGGGGAGAAAATAATTGCAATGCTGTGGAAAGGAGGGAGCCCTAATTATGGGATGAGAGAGAGAGAGAGAGAGAGAGAGAGAGAGAGAGAGCGCAAGCGAGCATCATGCAAGGAATTGCACAAGAAAAACACCCCAAACCATTGACAGAGAAAATGAGAAGAGATGATTATCACAATTTTTTACTAGGAGCAGAGCTGAAAGTTTTAGTAGTCCACATTATTTCCAGAATGATGCCTGGTGGAGGTAGCTGCGATCCTGTGGAGAAGAACAGAGGCCTGAGATTGTACAGTGTGCCCTATGGATCTCCTGGGTCATACTGATTGAGATAGTTCCCATTCTTGTAGTCCATTTAGGAGAAGTGGCCCTGCCTCTTTGGGGACAAAGGGGCAAGCTGGTGTCACTGAACTACCCTATTTATTAGCATATAAGCAGAAAAGACTGCTGAAGGCAGTTATCCTAGATGCAGGTTTTTTGCTACCCTTTATCATAAAACCCAAGACCCTGCATGGTCGTGCAACTACTCTTCTGGGACAACTAGTATCAGTTACAGTGTGGCAAGACCCTCTCCCAGAGGATTGGTGCAGGTCCATGCTGCTCCAGGTCCCTAAAATTTGAAGTTGTGAAACTCAACTGCATGCCTAAGATAAATAGGAGCACGGTGCCGCTGGGTGGGCAGATGGCTGGAACACAGACAGGGTGAAGGCAGGGACACAATAGAGGAGATTGTATGCTCTTCTGTGAGGACTTCCTGAACAACGGCAGAGGCAAACTCTCCTCTCAGGGAAGAAAGCGGTGTGACTCCATTTTTCTTCCCTCCTGTCAGTATGGACAGACCTTAAGGTACTACACAGCACACACATTGGAAGCTTGAGGCTCTTACACCAAACCCTACTCCCCTGCACTCTGCAGGTAATGTTTTAAGTGGGCAAGTGTGATTGGGAGCCAGCGCAGCAGTGGACTCCTTCCCCAGAAACCAGCACAACCCTACCAGGTGTACTGGTCATGGAGAGCTGCACAGCTTCAGCTCTCGTGAAAATAGGACCAGGCACAGCCTTTCCAACTCACAAAAGACAGAGCCCTGGACATAATGCCAAGATGGAGCAATTCCTTCGAGAGGAAAGAACAAGAGTAGAGGTCATGGCCAGGGAGCTACTCAAAATAGATATAATTAAAATTCCTGGACCAGAATTGAAAACAACAAACATGACATGCCAGGGTGGTTCAGTCAGTTAAGTGTCCAACTTTGGCTCAGTTTATGATCTCCCAATTTATGACTCAGCCTGTATTGGGCTCTCTATTGTCATCATAGAGCCTACTTTGGATCTTCTGTCTCCCTCTCTCTCTGCCCTAACTCACTCTCTATCTTTCTCTCAAAACAAAACAAAACAAAACAAAACAAAAACAAACAAAAAACCCCCACACATTTAAAAAGAAGGAAATAATAATCATAGGAATACTAGCTGGGCTACAGAAAAGTACAGAAAAAAAACAGAGAGACCCTTTCTGCAGAGATAAATGACCTAAAACTAATCGACCAAAATAAAAAATTCTATAAAAACTGGATATAATGACCACAAGGATAGGAAGTATGAGACGAATAATAAGTGATATAGAAGATAAAATTATGGAAAATAATGAAGCTTAAAAGAAGAGGGAAAGAAAAATATTGGATCATGAGTGTAGATTCAGAGTACTCAGCAACTCCATAAAGTATAATAGCATTGGTATTATTGGAGTCTAAGAAACTCTTATGTTTTTATTTTATGTTACCTGTCAATGAAATGAATGACATCTATGTGCCCAGTTAACAGCTGTATGCTGAAACTCCAAAATATCCTCTGCCTGGAGTTCACTGTTGAGTTCCAGATATTTTATCTATTTACCTATTGGATACTTTTATTTTATACCATATAAGGAGGTCAAATTCAATATGCATAAGCTTAATCTCATCCTTGTTCTCTTCTCAATGTGCTGGTTCTTTTTTCCACGATCCGGTCACACAGTTGGTATAACCAAACACGGGAGGTCCCACTCAGAATGTTTACAAATGTCCATGGATTTTCTTACTTCTCCAGTCTGTCAATATGCAATCTACCACAAAGAACTTAAAGTTATTATCCAAAATCTCTTTCAAATCCATTTAGTTTATGTTTTTATTTCATCCCCTGTAAACCAAACTGCTATCATATCATTAATCTATGATAATATTTGGTATTCTTTGAATAACAAAACAGACTTCAAACTGGCATCCTCATCTCAAGTTATGTTTTTCTTCAGTCCATGCCCAAAGTTAAGTAAACATAAACAAAACTATTCATGTGTCCTATGCAAAACATTTTAATGTTTCTTTAACTCTTTTGAAGTAAATTCAAAACTCCAAACATACCTCACCCAGGTCCAGATGACCTGGATCTGGCTAATCTCCTCTTGCATTCCTCTCCTTCCCTGAACACCTTTACTCAACGAATTCCATCCTCATTTAAGTTATTGTATGTTTTTGTATTTACAGCAAGATGTTGGGATTATTTCTATTAAGAATAATAAAAATAATATAACATTGATATAAGAGAATCATTACCATAAAACTTAGTTGAGTTCTTATTTTATAAATGTTTACTTATTTTGAGAGAGAGAGACAGTGAGTGAGAGAACACCTGCACGGGGTGGGGGTCAGAGAATGAGGGAGAGAGAGAATCTTTTTGTTAACAGCACAAAGCACCACATGGGGCTTGAACTCACAGACTGTGAAATCATGACCGGAGCCATAACCAAGTCAGACATTTTACCAACTGAACTACTCAGGCACCCTGATTTCTTGTTTTTACTATTCATTCAACTACAGATATTTACTGCTCATATTCTGTTTCCTTCTTACAAATATGTTTGATTGGTAAACTTGCCTGCTGGCACTCATAAAAATAATCTTCTGCCAAAACATACACGAGAAACTCTCTGGCTACATGAGAAAAATTAAACCATAATGTAGAATGGTTTATGACTAGCAGCCATTATAAACATATGTACTTTCCCCAAGATTATCATGAAGTCAGAGAACCTAGATTATAGAATAGTCAAAATAATCCAGTAACAAGAGAGATAAAGATTATAACCATTACTAAAAGGTATTACAATTGTAGCCCTAGTGGTTGCTAAGGACACTTATGAAATATCGACACTGACAAGTGGGAATACTGAAAATGAACCAAGAGCTGAAGGGGGAGGGGATGGGGGAGAGGGTGATGGTCATGGAGGAGGGCACTTGTAGGGAGAAGCACTGGGTGTTGTATGGAAATCAATTTGACAATAAACTACTATAAAAAATCAAACAGGCAGGATAAAATAAAAGAAAAAATGTATATAGAAGCAAAAAAATATATATATACAAACATTAAGAAACATTTAGAGTCTTATTTAGAGTGCTACTAGTCAATGGGGTTTTAGGGAAGCTGAGGGTTAGGAGAATCACTCTATGTAATGCAAAAGATGAAAACGATGAACAATTGTCTGAAAGACTACAGAGTTAAAGCATTATATTGCACAAATGTAATAAAAATTAAGGTATCTTTGAAGTTTGTAAGGATTGAAAAACATGACAATATACTCAATGTTAAGAAAATGATATTTGCATTTTGGTCTTAGTACACATCTGCATAATATCTAGGAAACTTTTAGGGAGATAGTGGAACTTAGTAAGTGTTCTTTTCTTTAAAATCTTTGTGACATCTAAGTAACTACAATAATATTTTTAGCCAATTATATTTTAATTAAGTTCTATAACCAAATTGACAATGTGGTTTCATTTATAATATTGGTATACTCCAGGGTGCTATCAAATATTCTATCAATCAGATTGTTGGTTGAGAGCAAGTGCCGGAGTCTAGCTCCAGCAGGTCCAGGGTTCCCTGAAGGATGGACGGTGTTGGTGAAAGGGATGAGAGAGCCACAAGGTTCTTTCTAATCACTGGGCAGGCATCTCTGCTCTGTCTGATTCTCTATCTTTATTTATAGTGAAAGGAGCAGAAAGAGCAGCATGTGTTTAGTAAATCATTTCTCATAGATAATGTTTTTGATCAGCACAAATTTCCAGAACATGGATTCTGCAGAAGTTACAATTCTAATCTTAGTAGTAATGCTTGTTGTAAACAACTTAGCTACAGACACTGATACTTATTATATGGGAAAGGCAGGCATTTTGTAAGCATACATTTTTTTCCATAGTATGCATAAGACCAAGATATGCAAAACTTTTGGTATGGCTCTGAGAAAGCAACCTTTAACCATGAGGCAAACAGCATTGTTTAGTAAGGGTCAGTCTTTTATGAGTAAGGGTCATTAGGCTGTTTCTAACAGAAAGTATCCAGAAAAACAGGGTCCCCAGGAAACACAATGTCTACCCTCACAGCCACAAAGACAGATTATACATACTTTGCATAGGTTGCAGGGCTGACTTTTACAACATTTACCCTAGCCCAGGAGGTATTAAGTTTACTAGTTAATTATAAGTTTTTTCAGGGCAGAATGGAAGGTAGGGGTAGACCTAGTGACAAGCTTATATGCCAGTCTTCTTGAATTACTGGGTTGTCCCTGACCAGGTGCAGTCACCGCCTCATGGCCAGAAGGAATGGACAGCTTGCTCTTGATTTTAATTGGCAAGGCACTCCGAGATCTGGTGCTCAAGCAGAAACGATAGTTACAAGAGGCTAGATATTGGCTGCTGCCTGGTGGCAAGAGAACTTGCAAACTTGCTCTACACTCACCAGGAATTTTTACTCAAAAGGTGAGTTCAGGATGGCTCCCAAAAAGCAAGCAAAAAATGTTTTGTCTCTTTAAATGGAAAAGGAATTTATTAGGGAGTATTTGAATAGTCACAAAATGTCAAGCTTTCTAGAGAACAGATTTAAAACTAAGCTCTCAGGAAACATGCCATGAAGACCACTTCAGGTCTAGACTGATGAAAATATTATCCTGCTGGTGCTGTTTAGCAGCAAAGCAGTAGAGGAACTTGGAGCCATGGCCTCCTCATGAATGCCATCTCTGTGATGACACTTTGCAAACTCTGACACCCAGTCATGTTACATGCTTCTGCTCTCAGCACAACCGGGCAAATAGATTAAGTTCCGTGCTTAATTCCCTCAATTACACATTTAAAAATGTAAAGCCCTAACAGTTAAGTCTTTTGTGTGTAATATACCTACCTGTTAACCAGTTGTAAAGGAGGCTGGTATATTTCTGTTTTACCTAGAGGAAGTGACTCATGAATTTTTCAAATAAGGTTAAGTTTTTCTAGAATGTTTGGCAACCAGGAAACATGATAACTGATATTCTAAAAACTTTGATATTTCCAACTAGCTTTTTTTTGAGAATGTGTGGATTTTAAGCAGGTATTTGATTAATTGAAGTGCACCTTATATTTATAGTAGCAGTCATCATTTTTGCTATATTTAACAAATGAGCACTTCAATTCTGAGTACTCTGATGACTGATTTATCAAGAAGGACTATAAATACATACTTTATCACTTGAAATGTAACATACAACTAATAGTAAATCAATAAATAAAATAATAAGTAAACTAAATACATCAAGGAGTTAAATATTCATTTGAGTCATTTGATCAACATCAGTAGTGTATTTATTTAAAATGTTAAATTCCAGTATAATTAACATATAGTGTTATATTAGTTTCAGGTGTAAAATATAGTGATTCAACAGTTTGATACAGTACTCACAGTGCTCATTATGATATGTGTACCCTTAATGCCCTCTACCCAATTTACCCATTTTTACCCATTTTACCACCTCCCCTCTGGAAACCACCAGTTGGTTCTCTATAGTTAAAATTATGTTTTTTGTTTCTTTCTCTTTTCTTTCTTTGTTTATTTTTAACAGTGTTTTTAATTAGGATTAAAACAATAAGGTCGAGTTGAAAAGGTATGACCTGAGGTTTTAAAACAAAGTAAGGGATATGTAATTGACTTTCAACAAGTATGCCAAGACAATTCAGTGGGGGAAAGAAGAGTAAATCTTTTAATGGATGATTCTAGGACAATTGGATAATCAGACATAAAAGAATGAAACGAGAGCTCTCTTATGCCATGCACATAAATTAACTCCAAATTGATCATAGACCAAAGTATAAGAGCAAAAATTATAAAAGAGTTAAAAGAAAAATTATGAGTAAATCTTTGTAACCCTGGGTTAGGTACACTTTTTTTATATAGCACTTAAGCATAAGCAATAAAATAAAAATAGAGAAATAAGAATCCAACAAAATTTAAAATTCCTATGCCTTAAAGGACACCAACAAGAAGATGAAAAGACAATCCTCAGAATGGAAGGGAATATTAAAAACTTTTATATTTATAATCTTTAAAGAAGTCTTTCAATACAATAATAAGACAATCCAATTTTTAAAAGGAAAAGAATAGACATTTCTTCAAATATATACAAATGTCTAATAAGCACATGAGAGGAAGCACAAACTCATATTCACTTGAAAAATGCAAACCAAACACATCATGAGACACTATTTTGCACTAGGTTGGCTAAAACTAAAAGACAGATGCCACCAACTTGTGAGAATAGGAGAAATTGGAGCCATCATACGTTGCAGATGAGAAGGGGGAATGGTGCAGCCACTCTGGAAAACAGTTTGACAGTTTCTTAAAAGTTAAACAGAATTACCTTGTGAAGTAGCTATTCTACACCTAGGTATATACCAAGAAAATGAAAAAGATATGTTCACACAAAAACTTGTACACCAACGTTCACAGCAGCATTATTCCTAAAAATAGACTGGCAGTGGTAATCACACAAATGTCAATCAACTAAAGAGTAGATAAGAGTGATATAAACATAAAATGAAGTATTATTCATTAATTAAAAAGAATGAAGTACTTACATACCATACAACATGAATGAAGCTTGAGAACATTGTGTTAAGTCAAAGAAGTTGGTTACAAACATCTACGTATTATGTGATTACACTTATATGAAATGTCTAGAATAGGAGACAGAAAGTAGAATAGTGGATTACTAGAAATGAGGTCTTTTGAGAGAAATGAAGAACGATTGTTAATAGACATAGGGTTTATTTTTGAAGTTATAAAGTGTTCTAAAATTGTGATGTTTGCATAAAATTCCATGAAAATACTAAAAACCATTGAATTGCACATTTTAATGAGTGAATTATATGCCTGGGAATTTAATCACAATTAAGCTGTTAAAAGTAAGTAGTATACTTCCTTTTTTGTAAACCTATAAACTTTGGATATGAATCTGGGTATTTTTCTTAAATATTCTATTAATCAAAATCTAGAAAAAAAGCCAGAGAAAATCATGTTATTTATTCAGACATTCTTCATTTTAAGTACATAAAATGTCAGCAAGTACAAATAAACAGCAACAGCATTATACCTGAAGCTAAGTTTTAATTTCCAAGGAGTAGAGAACACCAGGGGATTACTGTAGTCAATTATGGTCAACAAATTAAAGTCCTTATAGTGAAGACTTTACCAGGAAGGTAACCAAATGTAATAAAAATTTTAAAGTTATATAAATGCTGCTGTTCCCATAAAAAATGACATCTAAACAAAATTTAAAAATTGTTAATTTATGCTAGAACCTTTAGTGTTAATTTATGCTAGAATCTTGTTTTCACACATCAATAAAGAGGTAACACTCAAATGCTTCCTCATATTTTAATCACTATTTGTGTTACAGAGAAATCAACTCTAAAAATGTATCTATAACTGGAGTCATATTCCCAAGGACTTTTTACAATTAAATTTTTACAATTATGATAGAACATTTTATATGCCTACTATTTTCATGGCACAGTGGTAATGACACAGTTAATACTCCCAAAGATTTATGAATATTAGTTCATGAGTTAAGAAAAAATAACTAATTAATATTATACAGTGATTTACACATAGTATAATGTTTTACATTCTATATGATAATGAGACTTATAAGACAGATTTATATGACTCATACCCAAAGGTATTTCAATGTATTTGTTAAAAGTAAAAGTCTATACTGTAAGAACATAACCTATAACTTACCACTGAAAGATGGGACATATGGAATATTCTTTAGACCACAAACAAGGCTTTAAAATCTCAGTAAGTTTGAAAACAACCAAATTATGCAAAGTATATTTTCTTACCATAAATCAAATTAGAAATCAACCTGGGAAATCTCCAAATAATTTAAAATTAAATAACAAACTACTAATCAGCTCTTGAGTCAAAGAAAACGTCTGCAGAGAAATTAAACAGTACTTTGAAATAAATGAAAATATAAACACCACATTTTAAAATTCACAGGATGCAGCTAGAGCACAATGTTTATAGGCAAATTTATACCTTTAAATGCCTATATTGTAAAAGAAGTATTTCAGGTGTATAATCTGAACATGATACTAAGAAATCACAAAATGCAGAGTAAAGTAAACCCAAAATGAGCAGAAAAAAAATTGTAAGGATTTGGGTAGTAGTTACTGCAATAGAAAATAACAAAAAATAGAAATCAATGAAAACAAAGAGATTTTTGAAAACATGAACAAAACTGATAAATCTTTAGCCTGGCTGATCAGGAGAAAGGAGGTATAACATGGGGCACCTGGCTGACTCAGTCAATTAAGTGTCCGACTCTTGATTTCAGTTCAGGTTGTGATCTCAGCATTCAGGAGTTCGAGCCTCATTTGGTCTCTGAGATGACAGTGTGGAGTCTGCTTGTCTATATCTTCTCTCTCTGCCCTTTCCCTGCTCATGTGCATGCTGTCTCTCTCAAATATAAATAAATTAATTAAATAAAAAATAAATTGTTTATTTTTGAGAGTGAGAGAGAGAATCTGAAGCAGGCTCCAGGCTCTGAGCTGTCAGCACAGATCTCAATGCAGGGCTCATACTCATGAACCATGAGATCATGACTTGAACTGATGTTGGACACCTAACTGACAGAGCCACCCAAGGGTCTCTAAATAAATAAACTTAAAAATTTTTTAAAAAGGATATATGACATGAATTACAAAACTAAGGAGTGAGAGAGGGTACATTACTACTGACTCCACAGAAATGAAAGGGTATATGGACAACTTTATGCCAACTTTATGTCAACCAACTAGCCAATTTAATAAAATGGACAAATTCCTAGAAAGACAAACTAGAAATCTGATTCAAGAAAAACATGAACATTTGAATAGGCCATTAATGAGTAAAGAAAGTGAATTCTTAATTAAA
Source organism: Suricata suricatta (assembly GCF_006229205.1). Lineage (NCBI taxonomy): Eukaryota > Metazoa > Chordata > Mammalia > Carnivora > Herpestidae > Suricata > Suricata suricatta. The sequence continues at coordinate 92,748,648 of NC_043700.1, forward strand.
ATTATATCCAGGAGCGCTTCGATGGCTCAGTCAGTTGAGCGTCTGACTCTTGATTTCAGCTCAGGTCCTGATCCCAGCGTTGTGGCACGGAGCTGCTTAAGACTCTCTCCCTTGTCCCCTGTCCCCCATTCACACACACTCTAAAATTAAAAAGGAAAACAAAACAAAAACGATACCCATAAGGAAAATCCAGATTCAGATGGCTTTAGTAGTGAATCTCACAAATATTTAAAGAAAAAATAATACCAAACTTCAGAAATTCTTTTGGAAGATAGAACACTTTCAAATGTATTATATGAGGTCATGATTATCTGTATCCCAAAGCAAGATAAAGACATTGAAAGGAAACTTAACTAAAGACTAATGTCATTCATAAACATAAACATAAATCATTAACCAAATATTTTCAACCTGAACTCAGACACATTTTACAAAGATTATACATTATGACCCTGTGGGTTAACATATTAAAATCAATTAATGTAAGTGCCATTATAACAGAAACAAGGAAACAAAAATAAAAGCAGGAGAATCTCAATAGTTTCAGAAAAATCATTTGACAAAACCAAACATTTTGTAAAAACCCTCCATAAACTTTAAGCAGAAAGGAACCAATTCTGATAAAGGATGTCTATGAAAAAAATACACACCTAAAATCATACTTATCGGTGAAAAAGACTCTCACTCTATTATGAGTAGGAAAAAAACAAGAATGTCCATCTCATCAGTTCTGTTTATTATAATACAGGAACTTGTAGGTATTCTAATAAGATATAAGCCTATCTAAAAGTCAGGAAAGGAGAACAAAAAAAGAGAGATTAAAGACAACAAAGAAGACTGTCTTTTTTTTTTTTTTTTGCAAACCACATGATCCCAATAGATAGATAACCCAAAGCACACGCGCACGCACACACACATACACACACACACACACACACATCTTAAATATACACACAAATATTTTAAAATTAATAATTCAGTTTACCTAATTAGAAGAACATAAAATCAACAAGAAAAAAATCCACTCATTATAGTTAAAAGGATGGAATAATACTCGGAAGTAAATACATTCAACAAGGGAAGTGTAAGACTTTTACACTGCATTCTCTGAAACATTGCAGAGAGGAATTTAAAAATCTAAATAAATGGACATATAGTCTATTTTCATAAATTGGAAGGAAAATAAATATACTCAAGGGTATAATTTTTTTTACAAATTAATATATCAATTATTGCAATCCTTATAAAAATTCTGGCAGGTTTACTTTGTAGAAATTTATCATCTGTCCTAAAATATATATGGAAATTAAAAGGGCGCAGTAGAACCAAAACAGTACCCAATATCAAAACTTATTGTGAAGCTGCTGTAATAAATGCAGTGTGGTATTGGCAGAAGGAAAACTACAGAAATCAGTCAAGCAGAATTGAGTGTACAGAAATAAATTATTACATTTATGTTAATTAATTTGTACAAACTCTTCAAAAAAGTCACCTACAAAAAAACTTTGTGTAGACATACATTTACTTTTCTCTTGGTTATATTCCTAAAAGTGGAATTTCTAGATCATAAGGAAAGCTTCTGTTTAATATTGGAAAAAACCACAACACTATTTTCTGAAGTGACTCATCCATTTGACTTTATCCCAAGCCATGTACAAGGGTTCCAGCTTCTTCACATCTTTGCCAACATGATGATATTAGAGTCTAATAATTTCAAGTTGTTGGTTTTTTTTAATAGTGGTCAGAAGTTTTGTTTTTATTTTGAGAGAGACAGACAGAGACAATGCATGAAAAGGAGGGGGGCAGAGAGAGGGAGATAGAATCTGAAACAGCCTCAAGGCTCTGAGCTGTCAACTGGCAGCCTCTGAGGTGGGGCTTGAACTCACACAAGATCATGACCTGAGCCAAAGTCAGATGCTTAATCACCTGAGCCACCCATTCTCCCCAATGATCAGAAGTTTTTAAAAACACAATCTTTCAAGACTTATAGAGCTAACAACATAAAGAGTGAAACTTATTAATGCAGTTTTTTTACAAAATCACTTAGGAGGTCAGGGGATACTAGAATAGACATATCTCTACATTGGGATTGAACAATCAAGTAAATGTATAGTAATTGATAGGATACAGATTTCCCACTGTTGGGAGTGGGGGATTATATTTAAGCAGAGGGAGGACATTGAAATCATCCATATGATAGTGAATTAGAAGTATAGATATCAGTATGAACTTATTTTCCTTTTTTTAATTTTTTAAATGTTTTTATTTATTTTTGAGAGAGAGACAACGTGAGCTGGGTGGTGGGATGGTGGTCAGAGAGAGAAGGAGATACAGGATCTGAAGACAGGTGACAGGCTCTGAGCTGGCTGTCAGCACAGAGCCCTACGTGGGGCTGGAACCCACAAACTGTGAAATTACAACCTGAGCCAAAGTCAGAAGCTTAACCGACTGAGGCACCCAGGCACCCTAGTATGAACTTATTTTCAGCTTAACATATGTATACTGGTTACATATAGAATATTTATAGAGGTGTGTATATACATGAGTGAGTGTGCACACATTCCCTTGCTTTGTCAACCTAGATGGCCTAAAAGCAAGAACTCACAGCAACAAAGAGCAAGCTTCACACCTGATCTTGACTTTTAACACTATTCTCTAACAAAGAGAACTAGCACTTTTTGGAGAACTGATTGTGCTAAGACTTAGAAAAATAACTTTCTGTGTTCTGACTCTCCCGTGTGTTCTTTTATGACAGTGAAAATGTCATTTAACATATCTGAGCTTTAGTTTCCTCATTATAAATTTGTAAATAGCAATATTTTCTACTATCTTTTAATAAAAACGAGACAATATGAAAGCTCTCAGTAAATTAAAATTTTCTTTAGGAATTAAGGTAATAGTTTTATTTTTACTTCCCTTGAAAATAAAAAATGAATTTGTCCTAGATAATAAATAATAACTTCTAAATATATGCCACAATACTTCTAAACAACCTCTAGATATGTATGGTAGAAATCCTGCCAAAAAGAGTCAAGTATTTTGCTATCAAGTGAGAGGGGGAAAAAACCCAAAAAAACTTCTTGATTGCCCCATTCAGTGTGGAGGTATATTTATAAACTGCCTGTCAAAATAGATTCCTTAAACAAACTTCTTATTTTAGAATACTCAAATTTTTATTTTAGAAATAGTACAAAGATATTACAGCAAGTTCCCAAATACCCTACACCCAGTTTTCCCTCATTAATATTTTACATTGTATGATTCATTTGCCACAACCAATGAAACAGTATAGGTTCAGCATGGTTAATTAGGTTTCATGTCTAATTTATTCAGATTTCCTTAGCTTTTACCTAATATTTCTTTTTTCTTTCATGATCCCATCCAGGTATCTTTTTTGAGCTCATCCATGTTACCATTTTACATTTAGTCATCCTGTTTTCTTGTTTTTGATGACCTTGGCAGTTGTAAGCAATACTGATTAGTATTTTGTAGAATGTTCATCAGTTGTGATGTCAATTGCTTTTCTCATGATTACACTGAGATTCTGAGCTTGGGGACAGAAGGATACAAATTAACGTTCCATTCTCATCACATCATACTATCAACATGGCTTATCACTATTGATACCAATCTTGAGAAACTGGCTGAGGTGAGTTTTCAGCTTTCAACATTTTGTAGTTATTCTTCTACAATTGTTTCCATGCCATGACTTTTGGAAGTAAGTCACTGTGTGCAACTCATGTTTAAGGAATGGGAATTATACTTCATTTGAGGATGAAGTAACTGTAAATTATTTGGAATTATTTAGAATGGGAGATTTGTTTTTATCCTCCATGCATTTATTTTTTCAGCCATTTATATCATTATTTAATCTAAATATTGATTTTATACTTTGAGCTATAATCCAATATTACTATACTTATTTTTTTGCTCAAATTATTCCAGCTTTGAGTATTTGGAAGCTATCTTAGTAAATCTGTATCCCTTTGACATACTTTGACAAACCAGTGTATGGTTTGCTTATTTGTTTGTTTTGAATGTTTCCTTATTTTTTGGTACTACAAGATGTGTCAGACTTATGTTGTGTATTTTCAACAAATGTTGGGACAATTGGATACACCCATATGGAAAACAAACAACCAAGCACACAAACAAATAAAAACTTACCCCAGAACACTCAGGAAATTAACTAATGGTATGACCTAAATTATGAGCCAAACCTGTAAATTTAGAATAAGCATAGAAGAAAAATCTTCATGGAATTTGGACCAGTCAAGGATTCTTAGATATGGTACAAAAAAGAAAAAAACAGAAAAAAATAACTGGACTTCATCAAAATTAAAAACTTTTATATTTCAAAAGATATTATCAAGAAAATGAAAAGACAAACCATAAACTTAGGAAAACATCAGCTCATAAACATTTTGAATATAGAAAATATAAACAACACTTAATAACGCAGTAATGAGACAAATAGATTATAAGTTTGTAATTTTTATTTTTAAATTTGTTTTAATGTTTATTTTTGAGGGAGAGAGGGAGAGACAAAGCATGAGCGGGTGAGGACCAGAGAGGGGGCAGGCACAGAATCTGAACCAAGATCCAGGCTCTGAGCTGTCAGCACAGAGCCCGACACAGGGCTCTAACTCATGAACCGCAAGATCATGAGCTGAGCTGAAGTCAGATGTTTAACTGACTAAGCCACCCAGGTGCCCTGAAATAATTATTTTTAAATTGCCAAGTTAAAGATAGGTTTTACTAAATAGGGTATATAAATGGCTAATGAATGCAGGAGAATTGTCTTTGTATGTTTTGAATACTAATCTTTTATCAATTTGTCATTTGCAATAACTTCTCCCATTCTGTAGGTTGTCTCTTTGTTTTGTTCATTGTTTCCTTTGCTGTGCAGAAGGCTTTTATTTTGATGTAACCCCAATCATTTATATTTGCTTATTTCAGGAGACACATTTCAGGAGACATATCTAGAAAAATTTGTTGCTGCCGGTGTCTATGTGTTTTTTCTCCTAGGCTTTTTATTGTTTCAAGTCTCATATTTAGATGTTTCATCCATTTTGAGTTTATTTCTGTGTATGGTGTAATAAAGTGGCCCAGTTTCATTCTTTTGCATGTTGTTGTACAGTTTATTCCAACATCATTTGTTGAAAAGACCGTCTTTTCCCCATCGGATCTTCTTTTCTGCTTTGTTGAAGTTTAAATGACCATATAATTTTTGGGTTATTTCTGGGTTTCCTATTCTGTTCCATTGATCTATCAAACACGAGGAGGACTAAGCTTCCACTGTCTTCCAGATCAACATTAGACAGGAAACTAAGAACATATAAATTATATATCCAATTCTGCTTACAATGTGCTGGGTGATTTTTCTTGTTTTATTTTCTATTTGGGAGAAATATGGGATGCGTGCATTTTATGTACTTCTATATAAAGTACATAGATTCACCTTTAGGCTGCTATAGTTGACTTAATCTACAAAAAATGATGAGAATCTTGAATTAGAGGCTATGGAATTCATTAAATTATTAATTGAAATGTATTCATCATGAATTCTCAATATGTATCCAATCAAGATATAACATTAGAAAAGGTAAAATTTTGTGGAGAGGTAAATGTTATAAACTGTGCACTCATTTGATAAGCCAAAACAAGCAAACCATATTTATAGCTGAGTAACATGGATTTATATGAATAAACACCAAGTAAACTCTAAGCAGAATGAGTTGGCTAAAATACTGAAGAATTAAGTTGTTGGCAAAACTAAATGAATTACGATAAAGCTTAAGACAAATCTCAACTTTGAGTAGCAGTGAAATGGGAAGGGAAAGAGAAAGGAAAAAAAGGAGAGAAAAAAGAATATAAGTCAGTTTGAAAATATGTTTTTACTAATGCAGCATTAAAAGAACACAATCCTTGCTCAAAAATGTTATTCTCCTTAGATGTTAAAATAAGCTATTTTGAAGTTAAAATTTGTTTTTTATTCGTAATTTATAATAATGTAATGATTATAATTTATATGTATAATATGATTAGTATAATTTATAATGCTACTAATAATTCATTGATCACTTACTGTGAGTCAGGCATTGTGTTAATCTCTTTCTAGACATTACTTCATTAAGTCCTACCAAGGGTCTCGTAAGGCTGGTATAATTATCCCAAAACATTTCCAGACACAAGCATCAAGGCTTAAAAAGTTTCTATGTTTGTGGTTCATAGTAACACAGCTAGAAAATTCAGATTTAGTATTTAAACCAAAGTTTTACTACAAAACCTACTCCTAAATACTATATTCATAGCAGCTGATGTTGAATTTGACAAAAATGATGTCATGGTCTCTTAGGTTTCGTAGATTGGTTTACCTACTCTACAAAGAACACACAGTTTTCAAAGGATTAGGAAGCAAGGGTATTACCAGCTTATTCTTAGAAGTTTCCAAGCATGGTATTTGTCACATAAATAAAGAAAAGGTGGAGCACATGCTCATGGTAGATATTAGTCCACATGGGTTGTGTGGATGTGCAAGTGTGTGTGTGTGTGTGTGTGTGTGTGTGTGTGTGTGTGTGTCTAGTATAGTGTATGCTTGGTGATGTTGGTGAGGATTTCTCCTAATTATATTAATGTTTCAATCTCTGGGGACCAATGTCTTTCATTTATATTTTATATAAAATATAAGTTTTGGAAAATATTTCACAATCATGCTATATCTTATAGTATACTGGTAATAATGAACAAGTAAAGCATGAGTGAAAAGGTAGAGATGGTTTGAGAAGGTTTTCTTCCACATGGAAAACTTTTAGATAACCATAAATATTATGATTAAAAAATATGACACTATATATACTTCTGATATTTTTTATAGTATACAATTTGGAGTTATTTGCATTCCAAACAATCATCACCTGTACTGTGTTTAAAAAAACATTTCACCATTTTAAAACCTATGGTACACAAAATTTCCATGTAAGTATATTCTTAGTTTTAAGGAATTAAATGAGGAAAAACACATTTGTCTTATGTTTCCTGTGACAAAATAACTATACTTCAATTTATATTCTATTAAACATCATAAATTAATAGCAGCTGTTTAAAATGAGAGACAGAGTTCAGTGGAACTTGCAATCACAGAATTGGAATATTTCTTTGGCTTCAACTCCATTCGATACTACGAGACCTCCGAGCACTCTAATATTCCACACATATCTGAATTTGCTGACATAGTTTCACACATGGTTGCATGTGGTGTTAGCCATTCTTTTTTTGTTTTCACACTCCCTGATGTCTGTTGTTACAAAGCAAATGGCAGTGATGATATTTAAGCACTGCAAATAAATTGTAGCTATTACCTCTACAGTGGTTCCAGACTGACACACCCTATCCAGACACTAACACTGGATATTCCAGCTCTAAGCTGCTGCAGCCACTTTCATATAGTTCTGTGTTTCAAAGGTGCCTTCACATTTCACTACCAGCCTCTGCAACACTTGTGCCTTGTGCTACTCATGCTTTATAAATATTTTAATGCAAGTTTGTTTCAGCTACCCACTCTCCTAGATCCTCACCTGAGTGTGTGGTGTGGGGGCTGAAGTCAATCGGAATCACCAACACTGAACTTAGATTCAACCACATGTGGCCAGAGCTTGTTCTCTTTGGAAGATCTTTTTCAGTTGTGGCTTCTCTCTTCTTTTTTTTTTTCACACATGAATTTTTATTATTTGAAATTTGGCATGATTGCATTCTTTTGCCCCTAAATTCTTCAATGTGTTTTTCCTAAAAACAAGGACATCCTTTTTATACTTAAAATACAAAAATAAAAAAATTAAAATCACGAAATTTAACATTGACATAATACTATTACCTAGGCCATAGTCCATTTTCAAATTTATCAGTTGTGCCAAAAATATTCTTATTAGTTATCCCTTCTCCCCTCCCCCCAGTCCAGAATCCAATACAGGGTCATGCATTGCAATTAGTTGTCATATATCTTGAGTCTACTTTAATCCAAACACTTCTTTTGCCTTTCTGTTTCTTCACCTTGACATTTTTGAAGAGTGCGGGACACTAATTTTGTAGAATAGCCTGCAATATGGCTTTATTTGATGTTTCCATATGATTAGATTTAGCTTCATCATTTTTGGCAGGAGCACCATGGAAGTGATGCTGTGTCCTTCTCAATTCCTTATTGAGTGATGTCAATCTGTCCTGATATTGGTGATATTAATTCTCATGATTCACTAAGGTATATTCACTAGGTGTCTCTATTATTAAAAGATAGTATTTTAATGTTTTTTTCCTGTTTACTTATTTATTTTTTTAACATATGCAATTATTTCCCATCATTGACACTACAGTAGTTACAATGACACTCCAAACAGAAAAGCAAAGTAAAAAATCAAAACACCAACTTCTATTTCATGTAATTAGACTTATACAGAAATTAGAAGGTTAAGTAACAACTAGTTAATCACCTAATTTCACAGCTATCTGAAGTGGCGATCATTATATAGCAGCTTATCTAAGATACATTCAAGATAAATGATACAATTTATTACTTGCTCATAAGCTAGAACACAGCCTGCTTAATACCTTTCCTTAAATTCCACCTCTATACTACAGTATACTTGAGGTCCATGCAAAAAAGTAGCTACCTTTTATGTAGGAAATGGATGATTAAGTCTTCGGTGTTGTAAAAGCAACTTCATTTAAACATAACCACCCCCACCACCAAAAAAAGAAGAGGACAAAAAATAACGAAAATAATAAGGGAAAAACCC
>NC_043700.1:92757536-92766583 GCF_006229205.1 Suricata suricatta
GTCTTTGGCTGTGACATAGTTTTTTCCTGCCTTTGACCTGAAAATATACTATCAACTCTCCTGTATCTCCTTCCTGGCAATTATCAATTTTAAGGCAGGCTTCATAATCATTTGTGAACAAACTGCTTATTATAAAATAATTAATATTTATATTCTTTACGTATACTCTCTCTCCCTCTCTCTCCACATGTAGTACACACACATACACACACCCACACACACGCATATGTACCCCTTATGTAGATATAGATGTAGATATATGCTATTTATTCTATTTCTCTGGAGAACCCTAATATGAAATGTAATCATAAAATAACTTAAATAATTATGACAATAAATACATAACTATAAGATGCCTAAATCCTATAGGACAAAAGAGGGTTCTATGTTGCTAAATACAAATAATACATGAGATATGTGATGATGAATTAGGATGTAACAGGCAAAGAAGTTGAGTAAAAGACAGTTTCAGACATAGAATAACATGTAAATGCTCTATAACGTGAAAGAGTATGTGGCATGTTCCACAAAGGGAAAGGAAGTCAATTCTCTGAAGGGCAGAGAACAAGGAGGAAAATGCAGCAAGATGATTCCTCAATGTTAATTAAAGAAGAGTTCATTTATGCCTTGGTGGTTATGTTAAAGGTATTTATCTCTAGAACAATGAGGTAACTCCAAGGTGTCTTAAGAGGGAGGTAACATGATCAGATTTACATTTTGAAAAATTCACTAAGTAAAGTAAGATAAGGACCTGAAGAATCTAAACTAAACTATATTTAGATTTAGTGGCATAGAAGTTATAGTGCTATTATCTTGATCTGTTTTGGTACAAACAAATCATAATTTTCAAATAGATTGAGTACATCCATACCTGGATGCTGCTGCTGGGAGAGGAGCTGCAGTAGAGAAACAGTCAGCCTAGTCTGCATTATAACAGTGCCCAAAGTGAGCCCTACTATTTCATGTGGCTTTTTTAGAAATCATTTCAATATTTAATCTATTTTTAGGTAAATTTAACATAGATACATTTTTAGTCACATGAGCAGACATATGTTGTATTGGTGATAAGTACTGAGGTCTAAGAGATACAAAATTAATATAACTCAGTGTCTTTATAGATATTAAAAATAAAAGTATATCTCTGAGGTATATAAACTACATGAAATATCATTTCAAAATTTATTTCAAATAAGATATTTGACCTGATATAAGAACTCCAACATTTTAATCTAACTAACTCTTTGAATTGTTTTCTCTCTGTTGTACCAAGAAAACTTTGGAATCCCAATTTTATTTAATGTAGGGCATAGTGTTTTTCCAGTTTAGAAAATCAGTGTAGCAAATGGAACCATTTCCAACTGTTCAAACCAGCACACTAAATTCAAAGATTCTAGTCTGATAGATGCATCCATAGTGATAAATTTGATCCAGTCTCATACTTTCTTCTTTGCAGTGTGGTTTAAGATTTGGAATTTATTCTAAAACATATTCTTCCATATTTATAGTTCTGTCAATGTAAATGTAAAAAAAATCAAGCTCTCAGGCTTTTGCAATGTAATTCATTTACCTTGTTGTTGGTCAGACTTTGTACTTGTTTCTGAAATCTGCTACAACTTTATTATATGTCTGAAGGAAATGAGGGTCAGTAGGAACCAATGAAGTGTAAAATTTTTATTTCCCTGAAAGGTAAGTTATCAAAGCTGGCATTATATGATCTTTATACAAAGCAAGATTAGATTCATTAGATGGGGTAGGAAGTTGCTTCTACAACAAGGGAGCATCATCAGTGGTGAATTCTAGATACTCAGATTCATCCAAATCCATCATTGCTTACCAACTTCAACATACAGATTCCCATTCTTTTATAATCAATTTCCCAACCTGAATATCAGAAGTCTGCTGAGACTGTGAGGTTAAATTACTTCCTAATACCTTAAACAACTGAATCAAACATTTGTTTTTCAATTTCATCAATCCATTGTGACAATTCTACAAATATCATAGAAGATTTACGATGGTCTGACTGTGCTGTGAAAGAATAATTTAAAACCATGAGCTTGTCATTTTCTATCTTGAAGCTCCCCATTACAGCCAGAAGTCCATCCTAGAGCTAGTTGAAAAGATGAACCAGAATAACATTTGAGAGTATATAAATATACTCTAATAATACAACATTTTAGAGTATATAAAATATATATTTAATGTATATTCATACAGATATATGTGAAATGTGTTCTAAAATATTAGGCATTTCATATCACTGAGGGAAGATGAACATTTTAATAAATTAAATAAATGATTTTAGGATAATTAGTCTGCAGATTCAACAAGATAGGGGTAAAGTTAAATTTATGTTGTATACCATGCAAAAATGAAATCTGGGCAGATTAAGGAACTAAATGTAAAAAAAATACAAGTGGAAAATATAAAGTAGTTTAACTTTATAATTTTGGGATGAAGAAATTCAACAGAAGAGGAAAAATTCAAAAGTTTCTGATAAACCAACATAATTGATTACATGAATATGTAAATCTTTACATGACAAAATATAGAATAGAAAATATTCAGGCTACTTTCAAACAGATATAAAAACAAAATTAATATATTACAAAAAATTGTATACCTATACAATATGACCTTATAGAAATTATTTAGAAAAAGACAACCAATTTAATGGGAAAATGGGCAACAATTACAAGTGGCACAGCAAATAATGCAAATGGACAAATAACATATGAAAGGAAACTCAGTTTCATTAGTAACTGGCAAAATTCAAATTTAAATAAAAATAAAATACTGTTGTTTTTTACTGATCACATTAAATAATTTGATAGTAATCTTAGATTCTTACCAGAGGTATGAATTGGTACACTTTGAGGAGAAGCAAAGTGTGTATATAATCCCACCAAATCTGTTTTTCATATGTTTTTTATGGGAAATTTTGCTCACATGCACATGCATAGGTGTATGTATCTGGTAAGTAATATTTTGAGAAAAAAACATAAAAATAAAACATATACTCATATGTATGATACATCATTTGTGTGTGAGGAGAGAGAGAATGAGAAAGGAATTCTTATTTTTAATACAATATAAAATATTAAATATTTTAATATTTTAATTTGATTTAAATATTTAAATATTCTGTTAGTCTACCATAAAGTTGTCATAGTTGAAGCTCCAGTAGCATCTTTGACCAGGAGTTGATCCTGAGAATGGAATCGATATTGGGATATGTGAGTAAAAATACAAAATGAGTTTGTGTCTTCAGTGACAGTGGAGCTATTTAAAGGATTTAGAGTTATCAAGTCTTTTGTATTTACACTGAAAAGTCATAAAGGGAGTCATTGGATTATTGTAGCTTTTGTGTGGCATCTGCTCTCAAAGAGGGTGAACACATCCTGCTTTGCTTGGGATAGTCCTAGTTCACAGTTGTTTTCTGTGTCCTCTGATGTCAAGTTATTCTTTGTCTACTATCTGGGATACCACTAGTTGACAGCTGACTTCCATCAGCTTTCCCAGCTTGGGAAGCCTAACAGACCAGCCCTCCCCTCCCCTGCACTGCACCGTCATACTCCAACACACACACTTAAGAGTTCTAAGTTGCCATTCATGGAAGAAGCTAATCACCCAACCACAAAGGGAGCTCAAGCCAATAAATCAGTATTTTATTCTGCAATATGAATAAACAACCAAATATTGACAGACATATTAGTAACGCCATCAACTACAGAGAGAAAGACCCAAAAGAAAATCCACCCTACCAGAAGCAGTAATTAATGAAAAGAATTAAAAATTAAAAATAATCAAACTCTCTGAGCCTACTCTAAGAAATTAGAGAAATTATTATATTTGCCAAATCATATCTATTAAAGTGCTGTTAAAAATGGTTTGACAACTTTAAGGCAAGTCCAGAGGAAGCCAACTAATGGATAAGACTTCTTTATACAAGTAGACTTTCAACTTATGTTTTCACTATATCTTCAATGTGACCTGAGAGCTGAGGATCACCAGGCATTTGACCTATGACCATCAGGGATCTTTGAGCCAGGTGGCTGCACCAAATGTGGGGTCTTACATTCAGGGGTCAGTCTTATGCTTCTCATATCTCCTTTCCATAGGCACTGAAGTTGATCAATTCAGTTTCTTAAGACTACTTTCTGGTAAATACTTTAAGTTGGGTTTGCAGATCACTTGTAAAGAACCTCACATCTAGCCCTCCTTTTCCACAGTAATATAATCGAATACCTAGAAAATGAATAGATTCTAGTTAATGTTTTTTTATATTCTAAATGCAAACTTTATATTTACTCTTTTGTTTCACTTTTCTCAAGGCTCACTTTAATGCCCATGTCAGGAAATATGATAGTAAAGTATAGAGTAGTATATAAGAATGATTGATTTTTTTTGGCTCCTAATTAAACCCACATTGGATTGATAATGTTGATGGCAAAGTACAAACTGGAAAAAGAACAGGAAAGGCAGTTCTTAAAAATGTTGGCTTGGGTTCATTGATTTTAAACTTATAACACTGTCAGTATCTTTAGTCTCCCTTTAGTACTTACCGAGATATTTTGAACTATTTTAATATCTATCATTTCAATCTAAAATAGTGTCATATTTTGAGTTATATATGCGTAAAGTCTATTTTATGTTATTCCAAAACTATATACTTTTCACATGTACTTTAAGTGATTTAGAAAAGGCTTTTTCCATGTCATTTTATGCTTTTAATTCTTTTACTTTTATGCTTTAATGCTTTTACTTTTAATATTCTCTCCTTTTCCCCCTTAGGCCCATGTTGCTGAGTTTATTGCTGAATATGATTTCCTCTATTTATATGAATTCCCAATTCACTTATCTACATTTCTGTTATTCTTTCTTCCTCTTCTGTGTCCTGCATACATCTACCCTTTCCACACCTTCCATGTTTTAACTCTTCACCAAAATTTCAAACCAATATATGACTCATCAGTGAAAGGGTACCCATTAACTATTTCCATTATTAATAACACATTTGGGAACAAAAATATACTTACATGAAACAATGTGCTTTATATACAGCTCACACAAACATAGTATACAATATCAAACTGCATGTAATTGCAAACAAGACTTGAAAAATTATCTTGTTAATATGTTGGTTTTCTGTAGAGTTTTCTCTTCTTCAATAAATGTGGGCGGCAAAATCCCAAATGTGGAATATGTGGCTATTATTTTTAGTTTAAAAAATTAAAGGTTAATGTAATGGTTTGAAGTTTCATAAGAATAGGAAAGATCACTTTTGGAATGGAAATCACCCTAGAAAAATTACCTTCCATTTTTAGAGAGTGAATATATTTTTCCTTTTGAATGAAAACATCACTGCTATTATATCTAACATATGATATAAAAAAAGTATGACATATAAAATAAAATTTTCATCAATAATTGCTTGATCCTCTCCAACAATTTGACCTTATTCTAGATATTTCCACATATATTTTCTGGATTTAACCCTGTTTTTTGTTGTTGTTGTTGTTGCTTTGTGAATTTTTTTTCCTTGGCCTTCATAATCAGTATTTCTGTGGTGCCTACAGCATGGTAAGATCTCTTTAGCTGAAAAACAATGACCTCTGTTTCTACTCTTATTTTCTGGCCATATTTATTTTTCACTTCCTCTTGATACACTGTTTCCAACATGCCTTGCTTTTCTCAACCTTTAATGTCTTTGCTAATATCATTTGTTATATTTATTTTTTGTCTGCCAGTTCAGAGTCTCATTTATTCAAACTTCAGCCATGTCTACCTCCATAATAATGCTTCTCATATGCTGCATTTATTAATCCCCTTTGTACTATAATTGATTCACTAAGTTATAGGTAAATGGCATTTTTGATGTTCCAAAATAACATAGTATATTTCATATTATTTTGTAAATGTTCCTAAGCATTTCTTAATTGCTTAAATAATTCCCAATAAGTATTTCTGAATGAGAGTCCATGGATCTATTACATTCATCTAAAAAGTGAATGTATAGGGGTGCCTGGGCAGCTCAGTCAGTTGTGTCCAGCTTTGGCTTCTGTCATGATCTCACAGTCTGTGGGTTCGAGCCCTGCATTGGGCTCTGTGCTGACAGCTCAGAGCCTGGAGCCTGCATCAGATTCTGTGTCTCCCTCTCTCTCTGACCCTCCCTTGCTCGTCCTGTCTCTGTCTCTCAAAAATAAATAAAAAACATTAAAAAAAAAAAGTGAATGTATAGGGGCACCGGGCAGGCTCAGTCAGTTGAGAATCCAACTCTTGACTCTTGATTTTGGTTCACCTCATGGATGTATGTTGTTTGATCATACTTTAAATAGAGCAGTTGTCAGTAAATGCATTAAACATTCAGGAAGAATTCTAATTCCTAGTAATTCTCTGTAATGAGTACAGCAATAGCTTTGATTTCTCCTGAATCATTTGGCTCTAAAAAAGTATGTGTAGAGAAGCTAACCTTTCCTATCAGTTTCTGAGAGTTGTGAGATCAAGCCCTGTGTCAGGCTTCACACTCATAAGATTGTTTCTTTTTCTCCCTCTGCCCTCTCCCATGCTCTCTCTCAAATTAAAAAAAAATAACAAATGTGTAAACTGACATACAGCATCAATTCTCTGTAGTTGTTTAGTTCTAGGTAAATATAACTCAGCCATAGTTACCTTTGTATTTATTAGCCAAAGAAAGCAATTAAGATCTAGTAGAATTGGGCTCAGATTTATATTAGTTCCACAATCTAATTAAAATATGTACAGGAGACCAGTACAACCATTGCAGTTTTATGTTTTGATTGTAATATCAAAAAAGGCCTTTTTAAGAATTGTATGTATAAAACTCTGGAGATTTCTCAGATACGAGATATATAATTTTTAAAAGGGAAGTAATTTTAAATGTGAAGAGGATAATAGAGCTTAATATTAGATTATGCTTGGATAGCTTTGTTGATTACGTGAGATTTTTATGGGAAATATTTATAGTATACAGTAAATAGGAATAGTTACTATGTTGCAATGAGTGCCCCATTCTGATGGACGGGGATGAGAGAGGATCACTTAACATTGCACAGTGTCTAGCCAGGACAACCATACACAGGATTCCTGTGCCATCACACTGCAGAACATAAGATATCAGCATTCCTTCTTAAGTGGATGCAAGTTGGCCTATTTAATATGATAAATCTGACACAATATCAAATATTTTCTTTCTACATATATGAACAGTTTGTACATATAAAATCAATAACAAGAAACTTTTTGGAGTAAAATGTTATTTATCTAAAAGATATGTACACCAATATTTATAGAAGTGATATGTTAAGTGTTAGAACATACTTAATCTTTTTTAAAACTAGTTTTGAGTAGATAGAAGCTACTTTAAAAACATCTTAATTGGGAAAAAAATTTTAAGGTATTCCCTCTCCATTGATTTTAAAATGAATTAATAAAACATATTCTGTATGTGGTAAGCACTTTTTAAAGATTTTCCATTGAGGCTACCATAGAATAAGATACATCAGTCTTAAAGATCCAGCATTATTGGAAACATTTCTTATACTCAAAAAGTATCCATCACATCCTGTCCTAGTTACTCTTTACCTAAGCCCTGACCCCTCTCACCACCCTAGCAGAGATAACTATTCTGACTTATCATCATTGACAGGTTTCCCCCCATTATTTCTTTAATTATCAGATATGTATAGTGAATAGGCTTTTGTGCCTGACTTTTTCACAAGCATCATTTCTGTGAGATTCATCCTTGTGTTTACCTGCCTAAATAATTCTTTATTACTTCTGTGTAAAATCCCTTTATATGTATACATGATTTATTCTAATTTTTGAAAGTGAATATAAAATTGGAACTACTAGAAAAAGTATAAGCATCAAAGAGACAGCACCAAGAATAAGTGATTTCTTATTTATAAGTAAGTAAGGATTCAGTATAAATATCTTCATTCAGTTTGAAAAGTAAAACTTTATGTCTTTAAAACTCTAGACCTGAGAAATTATTATTTCTGTAGAGCCTTTCAATAGAACCTAATGATGACAAAATTAATTCACAACATGTATATGAAGTATAAAAGAATATGTGTGTGTGTGTGTGTGTGCGTGTGCATGTTGATGACCTAGGAAGAAAAAACCTAATTAAAATGAAATCAGCTATATATTTCATAGTCTGTAGGTATTAAGCATACAGAACATGTTATGCTGGGGTTTAGGAATCTTCACTGGCTCTATCCACTCATGGGCGAAATTACTGCTATGACTTTTTATATATATATACTTTATTGTCAAATTGGTTTCCATATAACACCCAGTGCTCCTCTCCACAAGTGCCCTCCTCCATGATCATCAGCCCCCTCCCTTTTCCCCCCTCCCCCTTCACCCTCAGTTCTTTTTCAGTATTCAAGAATCTCTCATGATTTGCCTCCCTCTCCCTAACTCTTTTTCTCCTTTTCCCTCCCCATGGTCCTCTGTTAAGTTTCTCCTGTTACACATAAGAGTGAAGATATATGGTATCTGTCTTTCTCTGCCTGACTTATTTCAAATAGCATGACACCCTCAAGTTCCATCCACATTGCTACAAATGGCCAGATTTCATTCTTTCTCATTGCCATGTAAGTATTCCATTGTATAGATAAACCACATCTTCTTAATCCATTCATGAGTTCATAGACATGTAGGCTCTTTCCATGATTTGGCTATTGTTGAAAATGCCATTATGAACATTGGGGTACATGTGCCCCTATGCATCAGCACTTCTGTATCCCTTGGGTAAATCTCCTGCAGGGTTATTGCTGGGTCATAGGAAAGTTCTATTGATACTTTTCTGAGGAACCTCCACACTGTTTTTCAGAGCAGCTATACCAGTTTACATTCCCACCAACAGTGTAGGAGGGTGCCCGTCTCTCCACACCCTCACCAGCATCTATAGTTTCTTGATTTGTTCATTTTAGCCACTCTGACTGGCATGAGGTAGTGTCTCAGTGTGGTTTTGATTTGTATTCCCCTGATGATGAGACGTTGAGCATCGTTTCATG
>NC_043700.1:92766683-92784721 GCF_006229205.1 Suricata suricatta
TTTTTTTTTTTTATTGTTTCCTTTGCAGTGCAAAAGCTCTTTATCTTGATGATGTCCCAATAGTTCATTTTGGTTCCTGATTCCCTTGCCTTTGGGGATGTGTCGAGTAGGAAATTGCTGCAATTGAGGTCAAGGAGGTTGTTTCCTGCTTTCTCCTCGAGGGTTTTGATGGTTTCCTGTCTCACATTCAGGTCCTTCAGCCATTTTGAGTTGATTTTTGTGTATGGTGTAAGAGAGTGGTCTAGTTTCATTCTTCTGCATGTTGCTGTCCAGTTCTCCCAGCACCACCTGCTAAAGGGGCTGTCTTTTTCCCATTGGAAACTCTTTCCTGCTTTGTCAAAGATTAATTGGCCATCCATTTGTTGGCCCAGTTCTGGGTTCTCTATTCTATTCCATTGGTCTATGTGTCTGTTTTTGTGCCAATACCATACTCTCTTGATGATGACAGCTTTGTAGTAGAGGCTAAAGTCTGGGATTATGATGCCTCCTGTTTTGGTTTTCTTCTTCAATATCACTTTGGCTATTTGGGATTTATTGTGGTTCCATATGAATTTTAGGATAATTTGAGAAGAATGCTGATGCAATTTTGATTGGGATCGCTTGAATGTGTAGTTTGCATTGGGTAATAATGACATTTTAACGATGTTTATTCTTCTGATCCATGAGCATGAAATGTTTTTCCGTTTCTTTGTGTCTTCTTCAATTCCTTTCATAAGTTTTCTTTGGTTTTCATGATACAAATATTTTACATCTTTGGTTAGGTTTATTCCCAGGTATTTTATGGCTTTTTGTGCAATTGTGAATGGGATCACTTTCTTGATTTCTCTTTCTGTTGCTTCATTATTGGTGTATAAAAATGCAACTGATTTCTGTACATTGATTTTGTACCCTGCGACTTTGTTGAATTTATGGATCAGTTCCAATAGGCTTCTGGTGGAGTTGGTCGGGTTTTCCATGTAGAATATCATGTCATCTGCAAAAAGCGAAAGTTTGACTTCATCTTTGCCAATTCTGATGCCTTTTATTTCCTTTTGTTGTCTGATTGCTGATGCTAGGACTTCCAGCACTATGTTAAACAACAGTGGTGAGAGTGGTCACACCTGTCGTGTTCCTGATCTCATGGGGAAAGCACGCAGTTTTTCCCCATTGAGCATGATATTAGCTGTGGGCTTTTCATAAATGGCTTTTATAGTGTTTAAGTAAGTTCCTTCTATCCTGAATTTTTCAAGTGCCTTTATTTAAAAAGGATGCTGCTATGACTTTTAATCTAAACTCAACAGCATGTGTATACAAACACTTCACTAACATGCCATTTTTCTTATGTTAGTGCAATTATTTTGACCATATTGTTCATATGAAATTATCATAACACAATCACCTATGTGTAAGAAGGAAATTATGCACTCACTGTCCTTGTGCTCACAATTCAAAAACCTTGTATAATCTTCAAGTTTTATCAACAAAGCCTAAGAAATCATATTATTTTTTTTAATAATTATTATCAAACAGATGTCCCCAACTTTGTAAATACAGGCAAAATTGCTTTTCTTTTTCTTAAAATGCTTGTTTATCTATTTTTAGAGAGAGTGAGTGATTTTTAGAGAGAGTGAGTGGGGGAGAAGCAGAGAGAGAGGGAGACAGATAATCCATGCTGTTGGTTCAGAGCCTGATGTGGGGCTCCAACTCACAGACTGAACCATGAGATCACGACCTGAGCCAAAACCAAGAGTCAGCCACCCAGACCACTGAGCCACCCAGGCACCCTAGAAGGCAAACTTGTTTTTCATTGCAGCACTTCCATCATTGTGAAAGCATACTCTCTTCATTTGCATTTACTAACTATAGTTAGCATTCCATTTCACTAATCTGCCACAGACCCAATGACTTTTTTTAGTATGCCAGAAACATTTTGAATAAGCTTTAAAAATTGGAATACTTCCACTATCAACAACTAATATTTATTTAATAATGTGACTACTTATTAAGGGCTGACTGTAAACCAGGCAAATGTGGCAGAAATCAGGCAATACAAAGCTGAATACATTATAGTCCCTACCATTAAGGGGCTCATTACCTCACACATTGTTATGATTTCAGCCTACAAATTGTTGTTGAAAATATTCATATGCACATTTTAAGTGATGATCTATCTTTTTATTGAAAACAATAAAGTTGATAAAATAACATTTGTGTGTAAGCTTATCTTGTCAGTGCAATCACCTGATGAATGGATCAAGAAGATGTGGTATATATATACAATGGAGTATTACATGGCAATGAGAAAGAATGAAATATGGTCATTTGTAGCAAAGTGGATGGACCTCGAGGGTGTCATGCTAAGCAAAATAAATCAGGCAGAGAAGGACAGATACCATATGTTTGCACTCATAGGTCTAACAGGAGAACAGGAGAAACCTAATGAAGGACCATGGGGAGGGGAAGGGGGAAAGAGAGTTGGGGAGAGAGAGAAGGATGCAAAACCTGAGAGACTATTGAATACTGAAAATGAACTGAGGGTTGAAGAGGGAGGGGGAGGAGGGAAGGGAGGTGGTGGTAATGGAGGAGGGCACTTGAGGGGAAGAGCACTGGGTGTTATATGGAAACCAATTTGACAATAAACTATTTAAAAAATTTAAAAATACAACAATATGAAATAATATTTTTTTTCTTTTTCTTCCTTTTTGGTCTATTCCACTTTCCATAATTTTAATGCATTAATTACCTTACTCTTAAAATTATAGGAAAGAGAGACACCTGGGTGGCTGAGTTAAGAGTCCAACGTCAGCTCAGGTAATGATCTCATGGCTTGTGAGTTCAAGCCCTGCGATGGGTTCTGTGCTGACAGCTCAGAGTCTGAAGCCTGCTTTGGATTCTGTGACTCCCTCTCTCTCTTCCCTACCCTTGCTCATGTTATGTCTCTCTCTCTCAAAATATTAACATTAAAAATTATACAATTATATATGAAAACAGATAGTGCATACTAACAAAGTTTATTTAATTGACATTATTTTATTCTCTTCATTTTTATTCAATAGCATAAGGAGTATGGAATACATAAGGAGTAAGGAGGGTGTTGGTCAGAGAAGAGGTGCATACCAGAGATAACAGGAAAAACACAAACTGTCCATTATGAATCAGATGATTCCTTTATTTTCTCTACCTATTTTAATGGTTTAAAACCATAAACACTTTTCATCTCAAATTTGTCATGCATCTGGTTCAGGATTTCTTGTAAGGTTGCAGTCAAGGTGTCAATTAAGGTGGCACTTATATGAAAGCTCAACTGGGGCCAGAGGATTCACTTCCAAGGTCACACTCATGGATGTTGGCAGGAGGCCTCAATTCTTGACTGCTCTTGGCTAGAGACCTCAGTGGCTTACCACACAGTTCTCTTCTCATGGCCACTAGAGAGTTTCTGCACCATACTAGCTGTCTCCCTTCAGAGCAGGTGATCCAGCAGAAAGAACAAAGGGAAGATGCAGTGTCTTGTGTGAAGGAATCTCATAAATCAACACTGCCCTTTATTCACATTCTCTTTATACTGGGCAAGGCACTAGGTATAGCCCACACTCCAGATGGGGGAATTGGGTTCTACCTGTTGAAGGCATGAGGGCCAAAGAGCACATGGACGTAAAATTCCCATGGTCCACGTGCCTCAAATGCTTCATCTGTGAAAATGAAGATAGATAAAAATAAGATTAAGTATTATTTTGATATTAAAAACATGGAAGTTACTTTAAAAAGAGCCTTATAAACATATTAGCTATTATTTGTTTTGTATATAACTATACTCTTTTCTTTACAGAAAAGATGAGCATCACTGATATTTATTATTGTCAGTTTATACTTATTTCATTATATCACTTGTCTGAAATTTAGATTTTATTTTCTTTCTTTGGGAGAAAATTTGTCTCTTAGGTCCAGTGTTTGGCATTTTGAAGACAAAGCTTTCTTGTCTTTGTGTCTTCCATGTAAGAATTGATACATCTTTTCATTTACCAAAATGCTGCTCAGTTTGATTCTCTGTAAGTGGCCAGACATGTATCCTTTGTTGTGCATGATATAAATAGATTGCTTATCAAGAAGTATTCTTAGTCATCATCTGTTTGTATGGCTGACATGAACAGAAACAGTCAGGCATTAATACAGAGCAATCTATTTCTTTTATTTTTGAAACCAAAAGATGACTTTTAAAAATTAAAAAAAATTAAATTTAAAATTTTAAATATAAATTGTAATTAAAAAAAGTTAAATGAATTTTTGAGTATAAGTGACATATAACATTAATACTGGGCTCAAGTGTACGACATAATGATTAGGTACATCCATCTTTTATGTCTACAATTCCCATTTCTGTTTTATAATTACTTTGTTATTTATTTGTGATTTACTGAAATTTTACTGTGTCTCTTTCAATTCAGATGATCAAAACTAAAGTATCAAAAACTACAGTATTTCTAGTGCAGTCTCATTCTATGAAATGTTAAACAAGAAGCCATAGATTATGTCATCAGATATAATGCTTCATTGGTCTGATTGCAAAATTATGCACACACATGCATATACACACTCCTGCACAAAGCAGGCAAGTCATTTTGTCTAATTTCATCCTCCTCCATTAGGCATTAGAACAGTTGAATATATATCCATTTATAATGCAGTTTGGGGGAGATGCCACATCCACTTTTTTCATAAATTATTTAATTGCTTAACACTATTTGTTGCATTTGGTGTTGGCCCAAAAGTCCAAATATAAGAATATAATGTCTATAAAATTTATATCAAGAATGACTTGGTGAGTAGAAAGACTTTTTATTATGATTGAGAAAAATTGAAACCAGAGATCACAGTTTATAATTTGTAACAGTTCTCAGCTTTAACCTCATTCTCTCTGGGGAAATTTCTCTGACTCTTAGAATGGGCAAGGTTTCCTTGCGTTTGATCTCATGGCACTCTATTCTTATCAAAGCACTTATCACATACTATTATACTTGAAGCTTATATTCTCTGAATTTCAGTAAAGGCTCTACATGATATGCTGGAAGACACAGTGGAGCCTTTGCACACTACAGTATCTTCAATTTTTGTACAATATTTGTGACAAGGCAAGAAAAGTTAGGACGGTGTTTGTAATATGCCTAGGATGGATTTGATCTAGGCTCTCCCATCCTTCCATCCACACCCTGAGCACCCAAAAATGTTTAATAGGCTCTGCATAGGATTCTGAAATGATTTAAATGCATTAATAGACCATGAAAACATAATTAATAAATAATAGGATTTGGGATTATTGCCATAAGTAAATTCTTGTCTGTTGAGGGTAGCAGTAGGAAACTGAGTACTAAATTCTACTCTAACTATTGTGACTATCAAAAACAGAGTACTGGAATACACACAACAGAGGTGTAGCTCATTCATTGTATCTTTCTCTTTGTATATTACCTTCAAGAGTGTCTTTATATGGATTATAATCAGTTTATAAGTTGAACTTGAATTCAGGAGACATGCAACATCATTTCTTATTGAACTGCTCAGAACTTTCCGAAGAGGAAGCACTAATTGTTAATAAAACTCAGTGACTATAGCTAGTATTCAATATCTATTGTATGTCAGACACTATATTTGGTATTTTACAAATGTTACCTCATGTAATCCACAAAACCATGCTATAAGACAGTGGAGATACTACCTTGAAATTAGATTTGGATTCAAATCATGAGTTTACCACTTATACATAGCTGTGTGATCATGAGCAAGTTAGATATTATCTGTAAGTAGCATTTTGGTCATCTGTTAAAGCAGAGTAAAGATTATTTACCTGTGTTTATTAATCATGCACTATAATTGATAGTAGTATTTATTATATTTGTACATACGTACATGTAGCAAGCAGCAGAGATTGTTCTGTTTCTCCCCAGCTTATATAGTGCATCAGTTTTTCCTCTCTTAGATATGTATGTGTGTATGTATTGAGATATAATGGACATTTATTAGTTTCAGGTGTATAATATAATGATTCCATAATTATATTTGCCAAATAATCACCATAGTAAGTCTAGTTAACAATGTTGTCATATATAGTTGAATTGTGCCAGCTTTAAACATATTTTGTCTCCTCCATTTCATTTTAAATCATTCATGGTAGAACATTCCTTGTTTCATTTTAATTTCTTTTCTTTTAATGTTTATTTATTTTTGTGAGGGAGGGGGAAAGACAGAGAAAGACAGAAGGAGAGAGAATTCCAAAGAGGCTTCACACTGTCAGCACAGAGATCAAGCAGCTTGATCACTCAGAACCAGAACCATGAGACCATGACCTGAGCTGATATCAAGAGTCTGATGTTCAACCAACTGAGCCCCCAGACACCCCTCATTTCAATTTCAACAGCATATCTCTGCTACTTCCCAATCTTGGAAAAATGTACCCACTTTGTATACCTGTGTGTGGGCCTCTGTGTGTGTATGTGTGTGTGTTCTTTGTGTTGATAAAAAAAAAAATGCACAGTTGGAAAGCACTTTCTGTTGTTTTTTAAAGAAAAATATAGTAGGTTAAAAATGGTTTGTAAGCACTTGCCCCTACTTAAGCTATCCAGTAAAGAATAACTATTCTAAAGACTTTAATATTTATACTTGTGATCCATCCAGAGTATTTCAAACTCTACCTTTCAGGTCACACTTTTTTAAAGAATCATTTATATACTTGTCATAAATAAAATCTAGATCTTACAGTTCTCACAGAAATCAATTTAAGGTTTTTCACTGAAACCAATTATCAATTTTTTCTCTTTTTATTTCTGACATGCTTATGTTCAGTACTAAATATATCTTCTGAGAGAGTTACATATCAATAGTACCTAGAATTTAAATCATTTAAGCATAAAAATAAATAGTATGAATATGTCATATTAGATAATGCTTATGAAGAAACTCAATGAACAACATGATTCCCAAGCATTTAAATTTTTTAAAAATTATCAATAATAGCTCATAATTTAGAATTTTAAAACTCTAAAGGAATTTTAAGAATTGTGATTAGTAATCTCAAAGAACTGGCCTATATATAGTACCTTCTATGCATAATAAATAATTCTATAGGATTATAGAATAAATAATAAACTTATTGGCTACAATATCTTTTAGAGTAGATCAAGCATCTCTTGTGGGTGAAATAACATGCCTTATGTCTTTAATGTACTTCATATAGTTCTTTAAATATCTTCTGTAATTTATATTCTAAAATTAAACTGAACATGACAGAATATTCCAAACAATCTACTTAAAATGATCAGAAATTAATATGAAGTTCAAAGTGATTTAAAAGTAAATCATTGAACATTTTTTAAAATGTATAACTTATCCTTTTTAAAAAAGTAACTCCATTTTAAGATTGTATCATTATCAGAATTCCATCATGAAAACCTATTAACTAACTTAAATTGATTCAAGAAACAATGTGAGCTGGTTTTCTAATAAAGTTAAGTTATGCAACTCAGTAGATTTTCTGTGAATAGAATGAGCTCCAACATCTTATTAGACTTGTAAATGTAAATTTTAAATGGAAACATTCTTTTGAATATGAGAGCAGTTTATAGCCTTATCCTGGCACAAAGTAACATAATAAACTGCTAGAATTTTAATTTAAAGCGAAGTTTAAAGGTTATTGTGGTTTGCCAAGATTATCCTTCATAAAAATTTCTTGAATGTTTATTTGTCAACAACTATGTGATTATCCTAAATTAATATGAAACCAAAAGTGAACCCAACACTCTCAAATACTGTTGGAAAGCCAAGAAACATTTTTTGGTCATGCTTTAATGGCCATGGCAATAAAATAAAGGAATCTGAATTAAATAAGGAGATTGGGGGAGGGTAATAAGGAGAAAGCAAATCAGCTCTCATGGTAAGAACTACTATGCAAAATTTAAAGAGACATTATTTTACCTCTGCGTTTTCAAAAAAAAAAAAAAACTATGAGAATCAAACCAGTGGTGCTTCTTTGCTTTCAAAATGTTATCAATGACATTAATTTTACTT
The DNA here is from genome assembly GCF_006229205.1 of Suricata suricatta. NCBI lineage: Eukaryota > Metazoa > Chordata > Mammalia > Carnivora > Herpestidae > Suricata > Suricata suricatta. The sequence continues at coordinate 92,774,718 of NC_043700.1, forward strand.
TGGAGAAATTGTTAGACCTTTTTATATTTCTTTATCTTTTGGAAAGAAGACTTATGTTCGAGAACACATTTTTCAAGTGCATTTTTATTATACATCAGCCAGGGATTGAGTCAAGTGAGAGTGGGTAACTCAAATATCTCCTTTTCCAAGCATAAACTAAAATCAGTAGCATATGTCTTCTTTCTAAAAATCAAATCTTTCAAAAGTCAACATCTCTCATATATGTACATGTTGATGCAAATGTATGTGGTAAACATGTATAAATATGTTCTACAATGTTCTGAAAACTATACTAAGTTTTGTGAGACTTTCAGAGACATAAAATTCAATATATTGTGTGCCATAGAATTAAGAATTGCAGGATAATATGTGTGACAAGCTATTACATCACTCAGAATGTGAAATGTATACCCTATTAATACTTCAGCCAGGTAGAAGAAGAATCAGCACCAAGTGGTACTTCAAGACTATGGGGATACAGAAAATACAGTAAAAACAAAAGGTAAATAAAACCACAAAACAACTGTGTATTACTCTCTTTCTGTATATAGGGAAGAGAGAATTAAGCTCTCATCCAAAGGTTGTCATGCCTTTGTATATATTTATATAGTCAAAATCTGATTTCAAAGGAAACTTGGATTATTTGGAGAAGTAGCAAAGGTGGAGACAAAAGACTTGAGTTTATACTGTTGGGAGGTAATCATCAAGCTGAATTAGTACCCCTCTCCCTCTGTTTCTGTCTCTGTTTCTTTCTCTCTGTTTCTCTTTCTCTTAGATCTATGAACATTGAGGAAAAAACCACATTGTTCTATCTAACATAGTATTGTTATTTACATGGCTAAATTGCTTCAAGATTAAGGAAATTCACTTGAGATAGACACCTAACAATTATAACCACAGTCACTGTCTGATTTTAAATAGATATTTGTGGAGGCTTTGGTTTAATAACAGTTTTTCAGGAAAAAACATGCATCCAGACTTCAGAGCATTTCAATTTTGTAAAAATCATTTACATTTTATCATGATAAATAGTATGTCATTTACACTTTGGGGATCTATATAAATTGAACAAGAAAAGTGAAATAAAAAGTTCACAGCTCTGAAAACTATGTCCTTTTGATTATTAAAAAATTACTGCTATGTTTTATATAAGTTTATATATGTATTGAATGATAAGAGCAAAGTAAAATTAATACAATAGAGTAGAAAAACCTTCAATAATTATAAATTTTACCTGGCATTCTTTGTTAAGCATGCCTACAAAGACTACAACAGCAAATTCCTTATATCAGTAAAAACAATGACACAAAAAATGTATTCCTCTTTTCACATACATACATTTGAGGTCTGGATATTTTAACTTATACCAGAACAGCCTTTGTTGTGAAGTAGCTGTTAATGTGAGAGAAGGTTTTGAGAACGTAGAGCAGACAAAAGGAGCCTGCTCTGGTGACAGTCTGTTTGGAAAACTCAGAAGGTTACTTACATGGCTTTCCAGAACCTCCCCCACTCACCACTCTAACTGAGGTCGCGTATTTCTAGAACTCTTTGATTTGCAGAGCGCCAATTCAAAAGTGCTAGAAAAATAACATGCATTTCTTTATCTCTTCACCTAGCCAAATGATTCGGCATGCAGAAGGATCTATTGGCACACATGAAGATAATCTCTCAGTAATTTCAGCGGCGTTTGCTATGTGTATAAGACACCTGGTGGACCTTTGTGCTTATTTGGCATGGGCTTTAAATCACGGAATACTTAAAATGTTATGAAACTCAGGGAAAATGGAGTACCGATGGGACAGCATTTAGGCTTTCCCCTAGATTATCACCCTCAGAGGGCTTTGCATAGATGTCTTGAAACCATTTTTTGAATTTTGCCCTCCAGAAGGATATTATATCGTTTCCATCCAACTTCTGCTTCTATTAACTCTTTAAATATGTGAGAAAAAGCTTTAGTCAAGGTTTGTTTGATGGCTATGACTTTAACTGTAGATATTCTCTGGTAAAAATATTTTTCCTTTATCTACACATGCTCATAATCATGACGTTCAAACATTGCCCACCTGAATGCTACTTATGAAGAATTTAAAAAAAAAGTCACATTCCATAAATGCCATGTATATGATGTGGTGATCTTCTCTGGCTCCCCTAGTAGAGAGTTTACTATATTCCTTCTTGATACAGCAAACACATTGGAGATGGCTTGAAATAGTCAAGTCTTGGCAAAACCCTGGACAATTACCAGTTGTCCTCACTAAAGGTATGCAGGCCCCTGTCTTCTACTCACTCCACTACAACTTCATTTTGCAACTTGCAGGGTCCATGAGATCACACATATTTCCCTGAATTAGTAGTGAACTATAGATCACTCCTTGAAATCAATAACAAAAAGGGAGGAGGCAAATCAGAATTAACAAATACTGAAAGGACAAATGCTCTAGTCTTTAAAGGTCAGAAAGTAGAGTGAGAGAAAGCCAGAGACACCCTTAAATCTGAAGTTAAATGTGTGTTAGGAAAGAAAGGCAGGGAAAGTAAAGCCAATATTTTGGCTAAAAGTGAAATTAGTAAAGAACTCAGACACTCAATAAATCCTTTTGTTGTATTACTTAGAGCTTTTTCTCTTGTTGTGGATGATTTGCTGCCAGAAGTATTTCTATTATATAATTTGTACTTTCATAGGGTTTCCCCCCACTCTAGCCCACTCTAAGGGTCCCTCAAAGATTAATGGTGAAACCTAACAGGATCTGCTGCAAATTCCTTTTACACTTTGCCCTGAGAATATGGAATGTGCTTTCCCTTCACTTCTCTGCCATGGGAATTAATTACCTGCAGTTTTCAGCACAGTGTGAAAGTCTTATCTGCTTTCTTTGGCAGTAAAATATTACTGCAAAGCTTTAAACTAGTTTTGAAGTTTTATTGTCTTTTTTCCCCCTAGGTTTTAATTATGGATGTTTAAAATATTTTATGTCAGGAGGTAATCTCATAGTTATTATGGTAAAAAACAATGAAAATAATCAGACTGAATTAAACTATGAAAATAAAACTTTATATACAAGGCTGGGCAAGCTTTTAAAGACCATTGTTTTACTGGGTGTTACAGAATTTTAGTGATTTGTGTAAAGAAGAATCAATATTATTTACTAATAGGCAAAAAAGTGGGTTATTTTCCAAAAATGTGTATCCATTACATTTAATCAAATCCAGATGATAATACTAATATTTATGATGGATCCCAACCTCAAAACATAACCTGAGAAGGGGAAGAAATAATGATTCAAACCTTACAGTTCCATGGAACAGTACGTGTTCCTGGTTTCAGGGGGAAATTAAAGTTATAATATAAAGTTGGGAAGAGTGAGAAAACAAACAGCCATTTTATGTTCTAAGAGTATACTTCACTTTTTTAGTGCATGGTGGTTTAAGTAATGATTTTTTTCCCTGAACTTAAGGCAAATAAACAAGTCAAAATGAATAAATGTAAAATAAGTGATATGCTTCCAAATAAGCTAGATATTCAAATAAATCAAACTTAATGAAAACTCATTTTTAGTTTATGTAAAAAGCAATGATAAAGTTAAAATGTGTAAGAGTAATATTTGATTTGCAAAATTTTAATATTTTTATTAACTCTTTACACATTTTACCTCTTTTTTAAGATCTGCTGATCTCATATTTAATTTTGCATATACTGACTAACTAGATATTTCAAATGAAACATATTCTAATTAACTTTTTCTGTAGTCAATCTGTACAATACATACATTTAGTCCAACTAAGAAAGTAACATATGTGTGGTAGCAATAAAGTACATTCAAACATATTTCTGTTTAATGAATTCAATAACAAATAAAAATCCAGTTTTCAAAGAAATTGGAAGGTTGCCATAACTTGTTAATATTTGGAGATTATACCTAATTATTTTTTGAAAATGACTTGTCTCACTTAGATGTATGTGGTTTACACTTGCCTTATTAAATCCCAGTCAAATACATTTACTCATGAAGAATATCAATATATGAGGAAAAAATTTCCCCATATATACCTTTCCCCATAATATACTTTTGAAAAATTATTTACTTATTTGATTTGTATTTCCCCTCAAAATATATAATTTAGAAATCAATAAAGAACAGAACATGCCTGAAATACAGTTTTCTCATTTTCTATAATTTTTTAAAAACTCAGAACTTTTCCTGTCTTTCTAATCTATCAATAGCAATACAGACAGGATTAATTCCTGTTCCATTCATTTTCATGTTTTACTTTATCTTGTTTTGTTTTTTTATCCTTAGAAAATATGTTATGAAATATTTATTTTGAAATACTATAAGTAATACAATTATAGCAAACATACTTTTAATGAGAGAGGGGTGAAAGAATAAAAAGTAAGCGAATAAATATTTCTTGAATATTCAAAGGTTGACTTGAAATATAATTGATTCTTTGTAATTCATCATAAGTTTTTGGATAATTTTAAAGTATATTTTTCCCTCTTTTTCATAAGTATTTCTTATTCTTTCTTAGTGTGGAAATAGTTTCTAGAGTCTTAAATCCCATAGTCTAATTGACAATATAAAGTCCCTAGAATAGCATACTAATTATTCCTTGATCTATATAATACAGCATATGAACATTGTGAGTTGGACTGTGCGCTGATCTATAATAAATACATTTTAAAAAACAATCAGTGACTCAGAAACATATTATTTAATAAATATTATGTCTGATAAAGCAAAAAAAAAGTAAGAAAAAAAATGTGTTTTATGTTTTGCTTAATTTTACCTTTCTTTAATAAATGTGGCCCAAATATATCGAGACATACAGATATACTTACGAACAAATAGTGATAAATGATTATATGAACATTAGGAACTATATTAGAAAAATAGTGACATAAAAAGGATTATAGATCCAAACATAGGGAGATAAGAATTCATAGATCTTCATTTGTTTGTGACGTTGTGTCAGATACCTGATCAATTTGCACTTTACAAATTTCCTCATAGCAGTTATACGGCATCATCTGGGGAAATTGATTTAAACACGAATTTAATTTTATTTTGTAAGTTATTATTTTAATACAATCTTTGAAGAGATTACAATGGGAAAATCTACAAACACATTGAAACTCTGTAATCCCCAGAGGCAATAGCAGGGTGGGTAAAGCCAATATGCCTTTAAATACATTATAGTAACACTGCAGAGTACCAGATATAAAAGGAATGTTCTAAACAAAGCCAGGACAAATTGACAAATTATCTAGCCCCCTACTTCCCCATAAATAATAATAATAATAATAGCAGTAATAAAAATAGAAGAATATCTCAACTGCAAAATTGTGAAATAATTTCTTCAATGAACTGAGAGACATTAACTTCAAATGTAAATTTTTGAACTCAAAAAATCAGAAGGGAGGAAGAGAAATACTGAAAAATCAGCACAAATTGAAAGTTTATTCCCTAAAAATGTATGCTAAAGGAAGTTTTGGACAATATACTTTGGGAAAAATGGAAAGGATCTCAAGGGATTATGTGAAATGCTAAAGGAATACTGAGCAAAACATTTTTAACTGTGTATGCAGAATAGGATAACAGTCATGATAAGAAAATGAAAATATGTTAATGGTGATGATGATGATGGTGGTAATGCAATGCTAGTCAAGCACAGTCCTGTCAGTAATTCTCATATTGCTCTGAAGAAAAGCAAAATATATTCTGATAACTTAAATATTTATAATAAAATTTAAAAGGTATTACTTAAAGATGAAAATAGAGTATGTCACTTTCAAAGCAGTACAGAGAAATAAATGTAAAAAAATTTAAAAAGCTAAAAGCTATATATATGTATGCATATTTATAAACACATATATACATATAAACTTATATATGTATATTTAAAATATATACACATTATAAGGTCATATATCATATATAAACATGAAAGTTTTATACCTGTATAAAAATACTGGGAAGATAAGCACTAAAATTTTAAAATAGCTATCACTGGATGTGGAGATTATACATAATAGGTTTTTCTGTGCATCTTAATTTGCGTTTTTTTTTTTAATTTTAACTCCCATATAATGAAAATATATTGTTTCATTGGCATCAGGTGCACAGTGCACTCTTGTTTGTTGGGAGATTTTTGATTATTGATTCAATTTCTTTGCTGGTTATGGGTCTATTCAAATGTTTTATTCCTTCCAATTTCAGTTTTGGTACTTTGTAGGAAGTTTTCCATTTCTTCCAGTATTCCCCGTTTGTTGGCATATAATTTTTTATAGTATTCTCTTATAATTGCCTATCTATGGTGTTGGTTGTGATCTCTCCTCTTTCATTTGTGATTTTATATATTTGAGTCCTTTCTCTTTTCTTTTTGATGAATCTGATTAGGAGTTTGTCAGTTTTGTTAATTTCTTCAAAGAACCAGTTCTTAGTTTCATTGTTTTTCTGGGTTTTCTGTTGGTGTTTCTATATGATTTATACTGCTCTAATCTTTATTTTTTCCCTTCTTCTGCTGACCTTAGACTTTATTTGCTATTCCTTTCTTAAGTCCTATAAGTGTAAAGTTAGATTGTATATTTGGAAACTTTCTTGCTTCTTGAATATAGACCCAAATAGCAATACACTTCCCTCTTAGAACTGCCTTACTGCATCCCAGAAGGTTTGGACTGCTGTGTTTTCATTTTCATTTCTTTCTAGTTTATTTTTCTTTATTTTTTCTTTAATTTCCTGGTTAACCCTTTCATCTTTAGTAGGATGTTCCTGGGAACATGGATTTGAGGGCTTTCCAATTTTTTTTCTATTGAAAAAGTAGAAACTTCAAGTTTCATAGTGTTGGGACCTGAAATATGTATGGTATGGTCTTGATTTTTTTATACTTGTTGAGGGCTAATTTGTGACCCAATGTGGGGAGCAGCAAAGATCTCAGCTGCTTGGCCATTTGCTAGCCAGATTTGTCACTCCCTGAGGGGAGTTGCAAAATAGGCAGGGGAGCACCACTCCCTGTCAGAGAAGCCAAAAGACCACAAAGATCAACCGCCTGCAGGCAGGGTGGTATCGGCCCCTCAGGCGCTGTGCTAGAACACTTTAGTCTGGTTCCCCTTGTACTCCAGTCTTAATCCCTTAACCCTGTTTCCTAGCAACTGACCTAGGTCAGCTGCTTTGTTTTCCTGCCTTGAAGCCTTTATAAGAGACAGTTTTCTGAATAAAGCTCTCTCTCTTTCTTGCCTGATCAGAAACCGTGAGTTGTGTCTTTACTCTCTGTGAGTCCCTTTTCCTGCCCTTTTTCTCCCTCCCTCAGGAAAAGAACCCACGAGGACTCTCTGCCCTGCCGGTCAGGGTGGATGAGACAGGTACCCCCGAACGCCGGGGACGAGCGCCAGACCTGGCATCGGTTACGACAACCCAATATGTGATCTATTCTAGAGAATGTTTCATATGCACCTGAGTTTGCTTATAATGTTGCTTTAGAATGAAATGTTATGAAATATCTGTTAAGCCCATCCTGTCTGCTGTGTTATTCAAATCCATTGTTTCCTTGTTGATTTTCTGCTTAGATGATCTTTCCATTGCTATAAGTGGGGTGTTGAAGTCCCTTATTATTATTGTATTATTTTCAATGAGTTTATTTATGGTTGCTATTAGTTTGTATATCTATATCTATATTTATATCTATCTATCTATATGGGAGCTTCCAATTGGGGGTGTAAATATTTACAATTGTTATAACTTCTTGATGGATAGACCACTTAATTATTATATAATGCCATTCTTCATCTCTTATTAAGTTTTTGTTCTAAAATCTAGTTTGTCTGTATAACTATGGTTACTCTGGTTGTCTTTTGACATCCACCAACATAATAGATTGTTCTCTGTTCCCTCATTTTCAATCTTCAGGTGTCTTTAGGTCTAAAATGAGTCACTTGGAGTGGGTTGGTGCCTAGAGGCTGGAGGTGTGAACCCACACACCTGTTGTGGGAAAACGTCAGGGCAATGCCAGGGAAGTAGCAGTGAGGAGCAGGAAGAAACATTCCTGCCTGTTAAAATGAAGGGCAGGGTTTTCAGATTCCAGAGAAACATTCCTCGTGATTTGCTCAAACACAGCCAGGGTGATTGTGGAAACCATTAGGAGTGGAAGCGCCAGGGCTACCTCAAGGAAGAAACCAAAGTACACATGGTGGAAAGTCTAAAATATCACTATGAGTAGGAAAAGAGAATAACCAACATCACAACAAGAGAGACCAATGGACACAATTAAAAGAACACTTCCTGAATGGCCAGGCCCTGGACAGTCTATGAGCCTTGTTTAATATAACAAATATAGGTGCAGAGCACATAACAAGCTTTTAAAACTTACAAGAGACAGAGAGATAGCCAAAATGAGGATACGGAAGAATTCTCCTCCAAAGAAATTCCAGGAAGACATGACAGCTGAAGAATTGGTCAAAACATATATAAGCAACATAACTGACCAAGAATTTAGAACAATAGTAATAAAATTAATCACTGGGCTTGAAAAAGGCATAGAAGACAGCAGAGATGCTATTGCTACAAAGATCATGGATCTTGAAAATAGTTATGATGAGTTAAAAAATTCCATAAATGAGGTGCATAATAAAATAGAGATGGCCACTGCATGGATTGAGGAAGCAGAGAGAATAGGTGAATTCGAATATACAATTGTAGAAAAAGAGGAAGCCAAGAAAAAGATAAATTTATCCAGGATCATGAAAGGAGAATTTGAGAACTGAATGATGCAATCAAATGGAACAATATCCTTATCATGAGAATTCAATAGGAAGAAGAGAGAGAGAAAGGGGTTGAAGGGGTACTTGAACAAATTATAGCCAAGAACTTCCCCAATCTGAGGTAAGAAACAGATATTGAAATCCAAGAGGCATAGAGAACTCCCCAAAGACGTAACTTGAGTTGATCTTCTGTATGACATACCATAGTGAAACTGGCAAAAGATAAGGATAAAGAGAGAACTCTGAATGCAGCTGGGGAAAAATGGGCCCTAACATACAAAGGGAGACATAAGGGTAGTAGCAGACCTATCTAATGAAACTTGGAAGGCTGTAAGGAATGGCACGAAGTCTTCAATGTGATGAACAGGAAAAATAAGCAGCCAAGAATCCTTTATCCATCAAGTTTGTCATTCAGAATAGAAGGAGAGATAAGGGTTTCCTCAAACAAACAAAAATTGAAGGAATGCATCACTACTAAAACAGTCCTACAATAAATTCTAAGGGGGACTCTATAGGGAAATGTTGCAAGGAACACAAAGTACCAGAGACACATTACAAGCATGTATCCTACAGAGAACACAATGACTAATATTTTTTCATAATAACACTAAATTTAAATGGACTAAATGTTCCAATTGAAAGCCATAGAGTATCAGAATGGATAAAAAAATAAGATCCATCTATTTGTTGTCTACAAGAGACTCATTTTAGACCTGAGGACACCTTCATATTGAAAGTGAGGGTATGGAGTGAGGAGCCAAGATGGTGGAGAGGAAGGGAGCTCTGTAAACTTCCTCTGCCCCATCAATCAAACTGAGGACATTACTCTCATCTGCAAGAACAGGAGAAAATACGGACTCCAGAAGGAAGAGAACCTGAAGGATACCTGAGTGAGTGAGTGCAAACTGGGGAGATTGGAAAATGGGCTAGCCTGAGAGGGGCAAGGGAGGTGGGAGCCCCAGCCCAACGTGGGGCAAGTGCGCGGAGCCCCAGAGACAAAGGGAAGAGACAGAGAGAATGAACGGCTCATAGTACTGTCTCTGGGGAAGAGGTAAAGAACGCTTAACTGCGCTTGGAGAGAGAAGCTCACTCCATAGATAACTGCTGGGTAGCCTAAATCCCGAACCCAGGCGGTGCAAGGGAAGGAACAGTTTCCAGCCCTGTGCCATCTTGGCGAGGAGTCTGCGACCACTGCAGTGGCGGTGTCGGGGGTGCTCACTTCGACCTCGGTTTTGCAAGTGGGAGCACGCACCTC
>NC_043700.1:92784821-92785840 GCF_006229205.1 Suricata suricatta
CTGCGCCCTCATTCCTCCCCCAACGCTAACGGGATCCCCGCTGGGGGTTGGGTCTGAGACTGGGGCCAGGCACTTCACCTCCTGCTGCGCTTCTCGCCTCAGGCAGGGGCAGCCGAAATCCCAGCCTGAGCCCAGACAAACTGATTCCTCTCCCTAAGAAGCCAGCGACCAAAGCAAAAACATCCCATATGTGGTAGCATAAAAAGTGCATCAATTGGAACTTTGAAGTGGGGCGGGCCTGGAAAATACAACTCGGATAAACCTCAGCAAAAGGAGATCAGACTCATTAGAGTAGCCTACAGTTCCTAGTTCAGTGGAGCTTGGCGAGCCACCTATCTAATCTCTGCAGACACCAAGGCGGAGCCTCTGAGAGCAGCCTCCAAGACCTACCACATCAAACCACGCCTATCCACTAGGGGGAGCTGCTGGGTTTTTTGGGGTTTTTTTGCTTTTTTTAATAATTTTTTTTCTTTTTTTCTTCATTTTTTTCTTTTAACCTTTTTCTGTACATATTTTTTATTATTATTACTTTTTCTTACTTAAATTTTTAGAATTTTTACTCATTTTCCTTTCTCCTTTCTCCCTTTTTTTTTTGCCTTCTTGCAATCTAAATATATTCTCCTATATCTCATTCCTACCTCTCCCCTCAACTGGTCATACACTTTTAGACTGTCAACTGTCCTCTGTTGTCTCTGACCCCCTTTATTTTTTCTTTATTTTTTCTTTTTTTTCTTTTTCTTTTCTTCTCCTCTTTTCGTCTCTTTCCTCTTCATTCTCTTTATTTTCTTTCCCCCTTTTAATGTGTTTGTTTGTTTGATTTGTCAGTGCGTTTGTGTGTTACTGTTTCCTCTGTGTTTGTCTGTCTGTTTTCCTTCTTAGGGCTACACCAAGAAACAAACCAAAGTGTGCATGATGGCAAGTCCCAAATATTGCTGAGTAGGGAAATAAAATAGTCAAAGGCACAACAAGAGAAACTGAGAGACACCATTAAAAGAATATTTCCTGAAATAACAGGCCCT
>NC_043700.1:92785940-92832784 GCF_006229205.1 Suricata suricatta
AAAACATTCCCTGTTCATGGATTGGAAGAATAAACATTGTGAAAATGTCATTACTACCCAAAGCAATCTACACATTCAATGCAATCCCCATCAAAATTGCACCAATATTCTTCTCAAAACTAGAACAAACTATCCCCAAATTGTATGGAACCACAAAAGACCCCGAATAGCCAAAGTCATATTGACAAAGAAAACCACAACAGGAGGAATCACAATCCCAGACTTTAGCCTCTACTACAAAGCTGTCATCATCAAGACAGTATGGTATTGGCACAAAAACAGACACATAGACCAATGGAATAGAATAGAGAACCCAGAACTGGGCCCACAAATGTACGGCCAATTAATTTTTGACAAAGTAGGAAAGAGTATGCGATGGAAAAAAGACTGCCTCTTTAGCAGGTGGTGCTGGGAGAACTGGACAGCAACATGCAGAAGAATGAAACTAGTCCACTTTCTTACACCATACACAAAAATTAACTCAAAATGGCTGAAGAACTTGAATGTGAGACAGGAAGCCATCAAAACCATTGAGGAGAAAGCAGGAAACAGCCTCCTTGACATCAGCCACAGCAATTTCTTACACATCTCCAAGGCAAAGGAATCACCAGGGAAAATGAACTATTGGGACCTCATCAAGATAAAAAGCTTCTGCACTACAAAGGAAACAGTCAATAAAACTCTTAGGCAATTGACAGAATTGGAGAAGTTAGTTTCAAATAACATATCAGATAAAGGGCTAGTATCCAAAATCTATAAGGAACTCACAAACCTCCACATGTGGAAAACAAATAATTCAGTGAAGAAATGGGCAGAAGACATGAACAGACACTTCTCCAAAGAGGACATCCAGATGGCCAACAGACACATGAAACGATGCTCAACGTCTCATCATCAGGGAAATACAAATCAAAACCACACTGAGATACCACCTCACGCCAGTCAGAGTGGCTAAAATGAACAAATCAAGAAACTATAGATGCTGGTGAGGGTGTGGAGAGACAGGCACCCTCCTACACTGTTGGTGGGAATGTAAACTGGTATAGCTGCTCTGAAAAACAGTGTGGAGGTTCCTCAGAAAAGTATCAATAGAACTTTCCTATGACCCAGCAATAACCCTGCAGGAGATTTACCCAAGGGATACAGAAGTGCTGATGCATAGGGGCACATGCACCCCAATGTTCATAGCGGCAATGTCAACAATAGCCAAATCATGGAAAGAGCCTACATGTCTATGAACTCATCAATGGATCAAGAAGATGTGGTTTGTCTATACAATGGAACACTACATGACAATGAGAAAGAATGCAATCTGGCCATTCGTAGCAACTTGGATGGAACTTGAGGGTGTCATGCTATTTGAAATAAGTCAGGCAGAGAAAGACAGATACCATATATCTTCACTCATATGTGTAACAGGAGAAACTTAACAGAGGATCATAGGGGAGTGGAAGGGTTAAAAATAGTTAAGGGGAGGGAGGGAAAAAAACCATAAGAGACTCTTAAATACTGAGAACAAACTGAAGGTTGATGGGTATGGGGGAGGGGAATGTGGGTGATCAGCATGGAGGAGGGAACTTGTTGGGATGAGCACTGAGTGTTATATGGAAACCAACTTGACAATAAACTATAAAAAATACTAAGATTGTAAAAAAATAAAAAATAAATAAAAAGATTAAAAAATAATATGAGTTTCCAATGGGTAGCATGTAGATGGGTCTTATTTATTTATTTATTTTTTACCCATTTTGATGTCCGATGTCTTTTGATTGGAGCATTTATTTGATTTACATTCAGAGTGATTAATAAAAGCTATGAATTAAGTGCCATTGTGTTACTTGTAGAGTTGGTGTTTCTGGTAATGTTCTCTGGTTCTTTCTAGTCTTTGTTTATTTTGTCCTTTTTTTTCCTTTCCACTCAAAGAGCCCCCATAAAAATTCCTTGTCGTGCTGGTTTAGTGCTCATGAACTCCTTTAATTTTTGTGTGTCCAGGAAAGTTTTTATCTCTCTCCCTTTTCTGAATGACAGCCTTGCTGGATCAAGGATTCTTGGCTGCCATTTTTTTTTTTTTCTATTCAGCATGTTGAATATTTCCTGCCACTCCCTTCTGTTTTACCAGGACAGGTCTTTTGTTAACTTTATGTATCTATATTTGTAGGTTTAGGACCTTATGTCCTTAGCCATTTTCCAAATCCTCTCTTTACTTTGTATTTTTGTAAGTTTCACTATGATATGTCATGGTATTGACCTCTTTTGTTGATTTTGGGGGAGTTCTCTGTGGCTATTGGACTTGAATGCCTGTTTCATTCCCTAAAAACTTTACAATTATTTGTTCTAGTCCTGTGAATAGTGCTCTTGATGTTTTGATAGGGATTGCATTAAATTTGTAGACCGTTTTGTATAGCATGGGCATTTTAACAATATTTGCTCTTCGAATCGAGAGCATGAAATATTTTTCCATTTGTGTCATCTTAAATTTCTTTCTTTTTTTTTTTTTTTAGTTTATATATTTATTTTGAGAGAGAGAGAATGCATGAGACGGGAAGGTCAGAGAGAATAAGAGAGAGAATCCCAAGCAGGCTCAATGCTCAGTCTGGAGCCCGATGCAGAGCTTGATCTCATGACCAGGAGATTATGATTTGAGCCAAAATCAAGAGTTGGATGCTTAGCCAACTGAGACACCCTGGCACCTATTGAATTCCTTTTTCATTGTTTTTTAAAAATTTATTTCCAGTTTTTACTTGTGGTTACCATTGGGTTTAAGTATAAGGTCTTATCCATAGAGCAGTGTATATTAAGTTGATTGTCACTCAAGTTTGAACCCATTCTAAAAGCACTATTTTTTTTACTCCTTCCTCCATGCCCCACCCCAACGTTTTAGGTATATGGTGTCATACTTTACATTCTTTCATTTTGTGAGTCCTTTGATTGAGTTTTATAGATATACTTAATTTTACTGCTTTGGTGCTTCGTACTTTTTTTACTCCTGTTTATGGTCTATCTGTTCCACTCAAAGAGTCCCCTTTAACATTTCTAGTAGGACTGATTTAGAGGTCATTAATTCCTTTACCTTGTGCTTGTCTGGGTTACTCTTAACGTTTCCTTTTATTCTGAGATACTCTTGCTGGATAGAGTATTCTTGATTGTAGTTTTTTGCTTTTTAAAACAATTTTAGTACTTTGATGTATCATGCCATTCCGTCTGGCCTGCAGTGTTTCTGCTGAAAAAGCAGATAATAGCTTTATGGCATTTCTCTTGTATATTACTGATTGTTTTGTTTTATTTTGTTTTGTTTCCTCTTGCTACTTTTAAAATTCTTTATGACTACTTTTTGCCATTTAAATTTTATGTGTCTTGGTGTGGAGCCCCTTGGGTTGATTTTTTTCAGGGGTTTTCTATGCCTCCTGGATCTACATGTTGGTTTCCTTTCCCAGATTAAGGAAGTTTCCAGATATTATTCTTTCAATAAATAACCCACCCTCTCTTCTCCCTCTTCTCCCATAATAATGAGATTATTACACTCTTATTGGGGTCATTGGGATTTCATAATCTATTTTTACTTTTTATTATTCTTTTTTTTTCCACCTCTCCTGTTCAGTTTGATTTCTTTGCATGACTGTGTCCTCAAAGTTGCTGATCCATTTTTCTGCTTCCTCTGATTCTACTACTCATTTCCTCTAGTGTATTTTTCAGTTATTGACTTCCTTATCTCTGATTGGTTTTTATAATGTCTTTTTTATTTTAATCTACTTGTTGAAGGTCTCAGAAGTCCTTCACTCTTTTCTCAATTCCAGCGAGTATCTTTATGACTATTACTTTACATTCCGTCTCAGGTCTATTACATATCTCCGTTTTGTGTAGCTATCTTGCCATGATTTTGTCCTGTTCCTTCATTTGGGTCATATTCTTCTGTCTCTTCATTTTGCCTAATCTCTGTGTCTGCTTCTACATGTTAAGAAAGTTAGCTACATTATCTGTTCTTTAAGATAGTAGTCTTATAAAGAAGAGGTGCTCTAGTGCCCTGCAGTTCAATGTCCCCTGTTCATCAGAGCCTGGCACTTCAGAGGTGTCTCCTGTGTTGTGTGTGCACTGTTGTTGTGGTTGTGCCATGTTTGCCTTCAGTCCAGTTGTCTCTAATGGCTCTCTTTGGTTGTTGTGGGCAGGATTTGGTCCTTGTGTTGTTAGTGGACCAGTTTTGTGCTGTTTTGGGCTTGAGTTGAATTGGGCCAGTGATTTACAAAGCTGCAGTTGCACGAAACTACAGGACTATCACTCTGTGTTGTCCCTTGTAAACTTTTAGTGGTGGATGGGGCCTGCAGTCAGATCAGATGCCTAGCCCCATTCCACTGGGGATGCAGTCAGATTGGTGTATATGATTGTCTCCCCCTATCCCCGGGACAGGAGTCACTTTGGGATGATTCTGGCTCTTATTTGGGAGGCTTGCACACTGCCACATTTGTGTTTGGATGGATTAGCTGAGTGTGGGTTCATAGGAGAATTGAGAGGCAGGGCATATGGTGTTAGCAAGTTGTGTGTTGTCTTCTGTGGGAGGAGACTCGGTATGCTTTATAAAATATCTGCTGCTGGCCTGGAGGTGGTGAGTATGCAGGAGAGCACAACGGGGAGTGGAAGGTGGTGGCAGAATTTGTGCAGGTTTGCTAGGGAAGGGAAGCTGCAGCTGCCTGGGAAAACTCCTGTCAAGGCTGGTTGGGTTGGAATGCCTCAGTCCTCAGGAGTGCCTGAAGGCTGGGCACACTGTTAGCAAGTGAGGTGGAGAGTGTTTCTTCTGTGCTGCCTCCTGCAGGTGTCTGTGTATCTGGGCCTGGGTGCATGGGAGGGCCATGGCTCCCACCAACTTTTTCGTTGTTGGAAAAGTCTCCCAAAGATCTCTGCTCCTCCATCAAATGCTCTGAGATTAGTAAATATATCTTTCCATATACCCCAGGTGTTTTTCAAACTGCTGCCTCTATCCCATATCCCAGTGTGGCTGTTTGTTGTGGTGCTATCTTTTTAAAGGTGGGGTTTCTGTTTCCTATCCCCCTCTGGCTCTCCAAGAGCTGAGCCAGTGACTTTTAAAATTCTAGGTGTTAAGCCTCACTGATTGTAAGGATTGGAGAAATCCAGGCCCTCTGGTTTCCAAAGCCAAACGTTATGGGGATTCATCTTCCCCATGTGGGTCCCCAGTGCCTGAGGTGCCTGGTGTGGGAGTCTGCTTCCCTCTCCTTTCTTTGTCTGCTGAGTCCCTCATTCCTGTGGATAGTCCCATGGATCAGTTTGGCTCTCGCCACATTTCTACCATTCCTACCCTTTTCAATGGGGGCATTTCTCAGTGGAGAGTCTGTTTTGTCATTTTCTAGGCTATTTACACTGGTAGGGGTATTATCTCAGTGTCTCCTTGGGATGAAGTGACCTTAGGATCCTCCTAGTCTGCCATCTTCCCTGGAAGTCCCCTCACATCCTATATTTTAACTAACATGTAGATATTATTATTATAAGCAGATCAATATATATAAAATTTATATGGAATGAATATTTCTTATGTATATTACTGTTCCTTCCTGGTGTTTAATTTAGGGACAATATATTTAAGAAAAAAATGTAATAAAATATACCAGTATCTTTAAATTTTAAATATGCTACACTTCATTTAATTATGCTATATCAGAGAAAAGTCAGTTTTTAAAGTTAATGTAGAAATTTACAAGAAATGAGAATACAGTTTAGATATTTGATAAATAAAAATGAAAAAATGCAATGCTTTTCTTTATAGTTTAGTAGAAGACATACAGAGTTTTGCTTGCTCAAAAAATGTTTATGGATATGAAAAAACTAGATGTAGACATTATATGGCCACTATTTATTATATAAAATGGATTAGAGAGAATTACATAATATTATAAAATATAAGTAAAAATATGATATTTGTTGGGAAACAAAATAAGAAAAAAGTATTTAGAGAAGGCATGGAAATGCCAAATACTCCTCATTACACAAAAACACCCACATAATTTCATGAAAATTCATCAGGTTTAAGTTCCAGGGAAGAGAATTGACCACCCAAAACAAACTTTGATCACTCTTATATAGTGAAACTTAAAATGACTTTATTTATGGATGAACAGTGAGATGCCAAACAGATTTTAGATTTTGACTGATGTGGTATAAAAAATCAATTTCCCATTACTTGGGGACTTGGGTGGCCCATGAAGAAGGGTCCACTACAATCTCACCGTCTGAGAAAGAACACAAAAAATCTAAGGGGGGATAATTTCAAATGCAATCCCTTCCATGAAGATAAGAGAAGGAGACTCATTCTAGCCAACATGTTGTGTAGGTAACCCAAAGTAAAGCCCTTGGATCCATTTCAGAGACTCGTTCTTGTCACACCACAAGAAGAAATTTTAAGAAGTCAGCACTATTGTTTAACTTCTCTAAAACTGTAATTTCCATTACATGCTTTACCTCATTCCTTTTAATTTTCCCACAATGATTATAATGAAAAAAGAACATTGTGTGCTTGACTTGGGGCACAGCAAGAAAAGGAGTGGCAGATGAAGATGAGTTCCATTCTGTTGACATTTTTGTTTGGAGAATTCTGTAGGTGATCATCGGTGGTAACAGAATTACAAAGAGGAGTTATCAGACTGAATTTTTACCAGTGTAGAAAAGGAGAGTTTACACAGCTTTTCTGTGTTCCAGGACATAAGCCTCAGGTCTTAACTTTTGGTAGGCCCATTGGATGTTTTCTCATTGTGTTTGGAAATAATGGAAATGAGAATCCTGAAATTTAGAAATCTCTTATACTATGAATGAGTTATAAAATAGCATATACAATAAATTTCATAATCTATTTTATCCAGAGATAATGAAATATACTGAAAACTGATATGAGAGAAAACAGAGAGTTTGTGGAATTTTCTTTATTATTTAGGACTCATTAGAGATATAAAATGAACTAGATCTAATTAAATTAGTAGCTATATTTTAATAAATATATGCATGATTTTATGTTAAAAAGCAAAAAAATGTGAAAATAAATATGATAGAGTCTTTCCTTTAGAGAAGAAATATGAGGCATGTGCCCATATGGGAATTCTTTATATAAATAATTTCTTTAAACTTATTATATTCATGTCATGAAAAGTACCAAAACTCAGAACTGCAGTAAAGAGAAATATGATGCATATGTTTTGTGTATAAAATGCAATTTATGGGGGAAAGGGGGAAAGGAAGTGATGGACATGGAGGAAGGCACTTGTGGGGAAGAACACTGGGTGTTATATGGAAACCAACTTGATAATCAACTATTAAAAATGCAATTTTTCTTGTATCAGAATAGAAAATAAACATAAAGGAAAGCAAAACTATCAATATCTAGTATTTATAAAGAAGCTTTTATGTTAGTGTCTTAAGATTTCTAAAATATTAACTTGGCTCTTTGATAAGAAAGGTTTTATTAATAGTACTTTTTTTTTATAAATGAAGAATTAAATTGTAGACAGTTTGATATAAGGCATTAGACCTTAAAATAGTTCAGAACTTTCACAGCTCAAATGTTGGGGAGATACTTTAATTTACTACATAATTATAATGGCAGGGGTAGAACAAAAGGCACAAGGACAGGATAGAGATAGGATAGTTCTGCAGTCAGTCTTACAATCTGGAGGTAGTCATTTGGAAAGTATCTATTGTCCATCTATTACATCATATCAGGACTACATGCATAAGCACAAATATATATGTAATGTTATATCAATGATTTGAACAAAAATTATGAAACTGTGGCTGTGATAGTAGCTATTTTTCTTAGATAAGTGGAATCTTTTTTTAATTTTTTAAATGTTTTTTATTTATTTTTGAGAGACAATGAGAGACAGCACGAGCAGGGGAGGGTCAGAGAGATAAGGAGATACAGAATTGGAAGCACGCTCCAGGCTCTGAGCTGTTTGCACAGAGCCTGATGCAAGGCTCAAACCCACGAACCATGAGATCATGACCTGAGCTGAAGCCAGACGCTTAACTGACTGAACCACCCAGGCACCCCTTAGATAAGTGGAATCTTTTGAGAGAAATTGGTCCTTGAAGAATAAGAACTTGGCTTTCAAAAGCCAATGGCTGGATTCTCCGCCACAGATCTGCTGGCCACAATGAGGCAATCTCGCTGTGCCATTGCCACCAACAGATCCCAATTAGGAAAGCTCATCTCTCACCACATGCCAACCAACAGCCATGGCAACAATAAAACTGAAGTGGCTGGCTCATGCCCCACTTCATACCTAATGGTAGTGCTGGATCTGACCTGTCCCTAGAGGAATATCAGTAAAGCCAGAGAGGGTGACAGAAAGGACATGATAAATCTAAACAGGGCAACTCCCTGCTAAAACAAAAAATTTAAATAAAACCAAACATCTCCTAACATAATCTTCAAATTATTTATGATACAATTAAAAATATCTCATCATACCAAGAACCAAGAAAATCACAAATTAAGTGACAAAAGTGACACTACTACTTAGATATTAGAACTAACTGACAAATATTTTAAAGCTGATTTTTAAAAATTATTTTTCATTTAATTTAGTTTTTTAATTTTCATTCAAGTTAGTTAGCATATAGTGCCCCAGTGATTTCAAGAGTAGATTCCTTAATTCTCCTCACCCATTTAGCCCATCCCCCTTTCCAAAACCCCTCTAGTAACCCTCTGTTTGTTTTCCATATTTAAAGGTCTCTTATGTTTTGTCCCCCTCCCTGTTTTTATGTTATTTTTGATTACCTTCCCTTATGTTCATCTGTTTTGTATCTTTAAGTCCTCATATGAGTGAAGTCATATGATATTTCTCTTTCTCCGACTGACTAATTTCACTTTGCATAATACCCTCTAGTTCAATCCATATAGTCGCAAATGACAAGATTTCATTCTTTTAGATTGCCGAGTTGTGTGTGTGTGTGTGTGTGTGTGTGTGTGTGTGTGTATGTCACATCTTCTTTACCCATTCATTCATTGATTATACATTTGGACTCTTTCTATACTTTGGCTATTGTTGATAGTGCTGCTATAATAGCACGTGCCCCTTTGAAAGAGCATACCTATATCCCTTGGATAAATACCTAGTAGTGCAATTGCTGGCTCATAGAGTACTCCTAGTTTTAACTTTTTGAGGAAACTTCATACTGTTTTCCAGTGTGAATGCACCAGTTTGCATTCCCACCAGCAGTGCAAAAGAGATCCTCTTTCTCCGCATTCTCACCAACATCTGTTGTTGCCTGAGTTGTTAATGTTAGCCCTTTTGACGAGTGTGAGGTAGTATCTCATTGTGGTTTTGATTTGTCTTTCCACGATGATGAGTGATGTTGAGCATGTTTTCATGTGTCCATTGGTTATCTAGATGTCTTCTTTGGAGAAGCGTCTATTCATGTCTTTTGCCCATTTCTTCACTGGATTATTTCCTTTTTGAATGTTGAGTTTGACAAGCTCTGTATAGATTTTGGATACAAATCCTTTATCTGATAGATTGTTTGCAAATACCTTCTCCCATTCTGTTGGGTGCCTTTTAGTTTTGCTGATTGTTTCCTTTGCTGTAGAGAAGCTTTATTTTGAAATCTTAAAATAGATTCAATATATAGTTATGAATTTATTATCAGTAGAGAAATAGAATTTATAAATATTAACGAAATGGAAATATTGAATTGAAATGTCACAATAAGTAAATTAAAAACTCATTGTAAGGGACCCATAGTTGAGTGACAATGACAGAAGAATCTATAAAGGTGAGGACAATCAATAAAATATACTTAACTTGAAAACAGAAAAAATAGCCTGAACACACACACACACACACAGGCTCTTAGGGACCAGTGGGAAAATTAAAAACAGATCTAATATTTGATTCTTTGGTGTTCAAGAAAGTAAAGAGCAAGAATGTAGAGTTAAAAGATATACAAAGTAATAACGGCTGAAAATTTCCTAAATTTGGTGAAAGATATAAACATATATTCCACAATCTAAGTGAACCACAAGTAGAATAAATACAAAAATCTTTGCACCAAAACACATCTTAATTAAGATTTTGAAAGTTAAAGACAAAATCTCAAAAGCAATTAAGGAGAAACATGCATAACAAACAAACAACAACAACAACTACAACAGCAAATGAAATGAATTTCTCATTAAAAATCATGGAGAACCAGGGGGAGCGGAGGAGGGAGAGAGAGTTGGGGAGAGAGAGGGACGCAAAACCTGAGAGACTATTGAATGCTGAGAATGAACTGAGGGTTGAGGGGGAAGGGGGAGGGGGGAAAAGAGGTGATGGTGATGGTGGAGGGCACTTAAGGGGAAAAGCACTGGGTGTTGTATGGAAAGCAATTTGACAATAAAATATTATGGAAAAAAAAGAATAAGAAAAAAAAATAAAAAAATAGCATTTTGTCAACACACACACAAAAAATAAAAAAGAATAAAAATAGTAAACTTTATTTAAAAAAATCATGGAGGTTGGAAGGAAGTGGAAACACATTTTTCAAAAAATAGTTTTCCACTATGAATTCTATGTTCAATGAAAAAATCTTTTATGACCAAAGGTAAAATCAGGATATTTCAAATTAGAGAAATTAAGAAATTTTCACCATTTACTGACGTACTATTAAAGAATAGCTGACTGAAGCTCTCCAAACAAATGAGAGTATAACCAAAAAAAGGTTGGAACTTTAGAAAATAATGAAGAGAAGGAAAATGGGTGAAAATGTGGGAAATGTAATAGACTATACTTCTTGTGATTCTCTTAAATTGTTTTTGATCATTATAGTGAGGTTTACAACAAGCATTCTGTCACTCATTATATGTAGGGGAAATTGAGAAAATTATAATTAAAGTGGGAAGATTAAATACACCCTGTAATAAAGAGACTGACTCTTAAGGTCTCTCAATAGCTTTCACAAAATGTCTTTACGATTGCCTTCTTTGTGAGGTAGGCAGGAGCCCTGCCTTTACAAACTGACTTTCCAGGCAATACCTTAACCATGTCCAACTTTATGCAGAACATAGGTATGGTATTTCATTGGTGGTATCCTTCAATGAGATTTATTTGATATACTCATGCAGTATATACAAATACTAGCAGGGAGCTTACAAAGAGGGATGAGTCATTACCCCACACATAGTAGAAGCCTCACCAACTTAGTTTGTATTGGAATGTTTTGGTGTGCTGGAGGGGTGCTCTACCCCTGAAACTGTCAAGAAATGGCTGTTTAACTTCTCTGCATCCACAATGTTAAGACAAACCTAATATATTTTAAGTCTTTTCAGCAACATAATTTTCACTTGAAAAATTTACTTAAACTCATTTAGGCCTTTACAAATCAGATCACATTGAATGGGATTTTCTACAACATGTCTTTAGAATATGTCCAAATTGTAATAAAACTAACAATCCCATTAGGGTCCATCTGAGAGTCCTGCACTATAGAGGCTTTTGCAACTTGCTCTTATGCTTCCTAGAGTGTCTGTATCAATGTGGACAATAAGTTGCTAATAGAATTCTGGTACAAGGCACTACTCTCTTTAACCCCATGTATCATACCATTTATGACACAAATGCTGTGTGCATATTGGGCTCTCCTAGAAACACAGGCTCACACACTCTGAACTTATGGCTCCATGTACCAAATGCTTCCTTCTGTCCTGTGTCATGAATGATACACTCTGCAAACTTTGCATAGCCACGAATACCTACTTGATAAAATAAAAATTCTACCTACATAATAAAGCTAAATACAAGCCCTGTGGTGTGCCCGACCTATAGTAGTGAGTGGCCATCACTGTCGTCAGTACCTTATCAGATGTTACTGTACTAGAATATGTCATCCTTCTCCTAGACCTCCGGAAAACCTTGAAACGTCTTTGGGATCAAGTGGTGAATAGAAAAACAGAAGTGGACTATAGATGGTATTTATAACATATGATGGAGCTTGCTGGAAAGCTGCTATGTCCCTAGTCAAGGACAAGACCCAATAATTAGGACAAATGATCTACATTTAGAAGTCTTCTTAACAGGATGCCCTGACAAACAATTAACCCTACTTGCACATTCTTAAAACTTCTTGGGAAATATCAACTGATCTTACCATATCAATGATTTCTTATTGAAGATTGCTCCCTTTGGGATAAAGAACCCTTGGAAACTCTTGTTGTGTAGACACCCAAAATATAAACTGAGGTCATGCATATCTCTGCAAATACTAAAACCAAAATATGAGGCTCCATTAATATACTACATGCCCCTTCAGAATTTCAGACATTATTGGTAGTGGCCAATGCCCACATTTAACTCTACAAAATACATAAGGCTGGGCTCTTGAACAAGACATTCTACAGAAAATTCACCTTCCATATTTCCTTCCTTCCCCCCCTACCTTTCTTCTTTCCATTATTTACCAGCCTTGAAATATAAATATGTGCCAAATGGCTTAATGAACTAACTTCAAATAATGCATGGCACATTTCCATCAGCAATCAAACATTAGGCATGAATATAGTAAAGAATATGAATCTATTTTTGATGTTTATTAGCTAACAGTGTTTAAGCCCCAACTTTACCTCTCCTTCTGCTCCACATCTGGGAAGCTGATTAAAGCCCAGGTGCTACATTCTTTGGGAAGTTCAAATCATGTAAGTTTGGACCACAGATAGGGCCCTTCAGTAAAAGTCCAGTCAGTATGATTTTCCTGTTTTCCCAAGTTATCAATAAATCACTAAAAAACTATACAAAATATACATTAAAAAGACCTTAAAGAAATATAGAATCCTAAAAACATAAAAGGATATTTAAGTAACCCATATGAAGACAAGAAAAGAGGAACAGAGGAATGAGAAACAGAAGAAATACAAAGAAAACAAAAAATACCAGAGGTAAGCTCTAATATATCAATGATTACTTTAAATGTAAATTATCTAAACACATCACCTATTGTGTTTACCAATCCTTGCTGTGTATTTGTTTATGGCTTGGAATTGGGAAACAATGTAATTTTCTTTTCATAAAATAAGCAAAGAGTAAATAATGTCTGTAATTGTCAATAACTTCACTGATATCTGCACATTACAGAAAAAAATGTGTTTGCTTTGGTTTTACATCAGTAAGATAAACTAAAGTTTGATTTCTCTGCTAGAAAATTCTCAATGAGATTACGCCAGACATGAATGCCCAGAGTACAAATTCTCTTTTCAGTATAAAAGGAGTATAAAAGGAGAATCACAATGGGCCAGTGATGAGTAAAAATTTTGAGCATTTCCACAATGGAAATTGTTGATTGAAACATTCTTACCCCCAACTTGCCCCACCAGTGTTCACTCATATTCATTTATCCATTTACATATTATGTATTTATGATACATATATCATATATATAAAGATATATGTGCAGAAAAAGTCCTGCATTTATGGAGCTTATGCCCCAATGTAGGGGACAGACAGTATGTTAAATAAATAAGTAAAGTATATAGAATGATAGAAGGTTATACAAGTATGGAGAAAAAAATAAAGGAAGGGAAAGGAATAGAGTGTGATGAGGAAGAAAAATTTGCCTTTTAAATTGATATTGAGGGAAGACCTCACCTTTTCTAGAAAGTGCCATTTGAAAATAAGACTGCACTGCTCTAAAGATAGGCTCTGTGAGTTTGCAGGAAGTATTATATTTGACTTACTAAAGGCTGTGACAGGAAAAGGAGGCCTTCTTTCAGTCTGCAAAGTATTGGAAACTCTCGCACAGCTAGCTGGGGCAACCAATGCAAGCCAAGATCAGGAGTCCAACTGGAAGGACCTTGAAGACAGTGAATGTCTGGCAGGGACAGACTCAAACCCAGGAGGTTAGAAAGCACAGATATTGTAATTCCAGAGAGAGATGACGTGCTCTAGGGCTAATGACTTCGTGGCAACAGGAAAGGAGCAAACAGGGCGTAAAATCCAAGTGCACAGTCTGAGGTCATCTGTAAGATTTCCAAATAGAGTGGGAAGAAATAGAAAACAAAGACCAAATTGAATAATTTAAGTGCCAGGGATTCAAACTAAGTTGAAAGCGAGTGTCAAGAGGTCAAGTAAAAAAAAAGTAGGCATACATATATCAGCACACAGTGACAAGGGAAGCAAATTTCTATAAAATCAGGCAGGTCCACCAGAGAAGCACAATAGGGCTATGACAAAGATCTGAGATAGAGATCAGCTGCTCCACCCCTTATATTCAATATAGTAATTGTCGTGTGTGTGTGTGTGTGTGTGTGTGTGTGCACGCGTGTGTTGAGGTGGATTACAGAAAAGCACAATCAAATACTTAGCTCCATGAGAGAATTATAGATGCTTCTTTCTGCAATAAAATTGACTTGGCATTGTGAGTCAGGAAATAGGAGTAATTTATACCTTTGATTTTTTGCTGTTACTTTATGTTTGTCAATCTGTAATTTTTATATGTTTAAAGAGTGTTTTATATCATTCTTTAATCATAAGCAACATTTAAAATATATAGAGAGTAAAGAGGTGCCTGGATGGCTAGGTAGGTTGAGTGTCCAACTTCAGCTCAGGTTGTGATCTCATAGTTTGTGAGTTTGAGCCTGGTGTGGGGCTTGCTACTGTCAGTGCAGAGCCCAATTCAGATCCTCTGTCCCTCCCTCTCTCTCTACCCCTCCACCACTAAGCTGTCTCTCTCAAAAATAAACATGAAAAAAGATAGTAAAATCTACAGATTTCCATATATTTACTACTATTATATTCAAACCTAGTATTTCACAGTAAATATTATACTGAACCTTAGTCCCAAGGAATATAAAGAAATATTATGTAATAATGAGTCTAGCAGTAAAATACACCTGGGAAATACTGAGTTATACAAGTAATATGTTGGCTTTTAACCATAGGAACTATAAGATAAATATGTATACTATAAAAGTGTATTTTTTATTGATATAATTTCATTAACAATAGAGTTCCTGTTTCAAGTAGTTTCAACTTTACAAAAAAATTAAGTATAAGAATTTTCCACATAGTAACAGTCTCCTGTATGGTCAATGCAACACATTAGAATGCTACCTTTATTACAAACAATGAGCCTATATTGGCATATCATTGTCACTCAAAGTCCATATTACGGTAAGGTTAATTCTGGGTGTTGTGCATTCTATAGGTTTTGACAAATATATAATGGTACATGTATCTATTATAATATCTCACAGATTAGTTTCAGTGCTCAGAAAGTTGTCTGTGCTCCATCTATTCCTTTCTGGCCCCCACCTCTGGCAATCACTGATCTTTTTACTGAATTTGTAGTTTTGCCTTTTCTAGAATGTCATACAGTTGGAATCACAACGTGTGTGGCTCCTTTCACTCAACAAATAGGTGTTTAAGGTTACTGCATGTCTGCAGATGGTATAATAGTTCATTTGTTTTTAGCACAGAATTATATTTCACTATCTGGATGTATCATAGTTTATTCATTCATTCATTCACCTGCGGCAGGTGAAGGACATTTTGGTTGCGTCCAAGTCTTGGCAATTATCAATAAAGCTGTTATAAATATCTATGTGTAGGTTTTGTTTTGTAAAATAATTTATGTTCAGGGGTAGCTTTGTTAAGAAGAATAAAATGTTCCAGTATATTCCAAAATAGTTATTCTTCTCTCTGCCTTTTAGAAACCTGAAGAAAATTTTCTTTGGTCACCAGTGTGAGAATTTGATATATGAGAATTTGATATTAGAATAATGCTGAATGTGGAATGAGTTAGAAAACATTCTTTCTGGAAGAACTTGTAGAGAATTAGTAAAATTTCTTTCCTAACTGTTGGGTAGAATTCACCAGTGAACTCATGTAGGACTGGGGCTTTCTTTTTTAGAAGGTTATTTTACTAATTATTGATTTAATTTCCTTAATAGGCCTATTCAGATTGTCTATTTCTCAGTGTGTAAGTTTTGGCAGGTTGTGTCTTTCCAGGAATTGGTCCATTTCATTTAGGTTATCACATGTGTGGGTGCAGGGTTGTTGATCATATCCTTTTGTTTTTTTCTAATGTCCATGAGGCATGTAGTGATGTCCTCCCTTTCACTTCTGATATAGGTCATTTGAGTCATCTCTTTTTTCTTAGCTTGACTTGAGTCTTATCAATTTTATTAATCTTTTCATAGAACTAGCTTTTACTTTCATTGATTATTTTTGGTGATATCTTGATTTCTTGTTTTCAATTTCATTGAATCTTGCTCTAATTTTCTTTTTTCTTTTTCTTTTTTGGATTTAACTCGTTTGCCTTTTTCTAGTTTCCTAAGGGAGAATCTTAGGTTATTGACTTAAACCTTTCCTCTTTTCTAATATATGCATCCAATCCTATAAATTTCCCTTTAAGCATCACTTTGCTATTATATGAATTCAGTTTCCATGATATATGATCATTTTGAAATAATCTTCTTTGCAATTTCAAAAATTAATATTCCTAATAATATGGCTCAGCCTATTTCAAATAATTCCTTATAGTTGAAATTGGTAATCTACTCTACATTTTCCATGTTGTAAGTTACTGTGGCAAAGAAATGGGTTTCAGTAAGACCAGATTTCATATCCATCACCAATCTTATACCACATTATTATAAGCTATAATAACACAGGATTTATAAGCAAAAAACCATGGAAAGTGACAATTTATCCAAGAGACTGTTCAGTTGTTTAGATTTAGATCACTTCCTAAATCTGGAAGAAGTAAGTGCTATTTTTCCTTCTTTTAGGATTAGGCACTTTCAATAACACATGAGGATGCATTATATGTTCAAACACTGTGATATTTTTTTCTTATGCAAGTGATTTTTATTACTATTTTTATAGTCTTCATTCATTAATTCATTCTTTTTTAACATATGCAATTATTTTCCATCATTTACAACACAGTAGTTACAATGACACTCCAAACAGAAAAGCAAAGTAAAAAATCAAAACACCAACTTCTGTTTGATGTAATTAGACTTATACAGAAATTAGAAGGTTAAGTACCGACTAGTGAATCACCTAATTTCACAGCTATCTGAAGTGGCAATCGTTATATAGCAGCTTATCTATGATACATTCAAGATAAATGATACAATTTATTACTTGCTCATAAGCTACAACACAGCCTGCTTAATACCTTTCCTTAAATTCCACCTCTATACTACAGTATACTTGAGGTCCATGCAAAAAAGTAGCTACCTTTTATGTAGGAAATGGATGATTAAGTCTTTGGTGTTGTAAAAGCAACTTCATTTAAACATAACCACCCCCACCACCAAAAAAAGAAAAGGAAAAAAAAAGTAAAGATAATAATAAGAGAAAAACCCAAGACACACTTCCTAGGGGAAAAAAAAAAAACAGCATGTAATTTCTGTCCCTGACGGAATGTATTGAATAAGCAAACACCCCAACAAGGAAAACAAGTACTACAATGTAAAAATATTAAAAAAAGAAAACCCTCTCACATGCATAAATGAAAGATTGCACACAAAGAAAACACTGTGATATTTTTAAAGGTATTTTGAAGTGAGGCTGAAAGCTGCATTACATATCCAATATAGGTGCTACCATAAAAACAAACAAAACACAATATGAACGAAACCAACAAAACCAAATAGTTCCCAGAGCTGTTAAGCTTTCCCAGATTTCCTTTAATTGCAATGTATATTTTGCAAAACTATGTATTTTTAAGTTTTATGGAAGAAGACAGAACCGGTAGCCAGATTTTACTTTCTTTTCCCTTAAATCTGTTACCTTAAATCTCAACAGAGTTACCTGCTGGAATCCAGCTCCAGCAGGTCCAGGGTACCCCTGAAAGATGGACGGTGTTGGCACAAAGCAGATGGGAAAGGGGAAGGGAATGAGAGAGCCATGAAGATCTTTCTGATTAGCAGGCAGGCATCTCTGCACTGGCCAGAGAGTCAGCTTTATTTATTGAAAAAATGTAAGGGATACAAAACAGAAGTGGCAATTGCCTTAGACAATGATTCATGATGACAAATTCATTGGTATGTAAAAATTTCCCAGAACATAGATTGGTAGAAGACTCATGCATGATCTTTATCAGTAGTGATTGAGGTAGGTGACTAGATGCTTATCTTATGGGGAAGGAAAATATCCTCAGCACTCAAATACAAGGCAAAGTCTTCAGCATAGGAAAAGCAAGACGTAGTTCTTTTGTGAGCAGAGGTCAATAGCCTGTTTTCTGAGGGGAAGAAAAACAGGTTTCTTGAGAAATGTAATATTTGTTCCTATACTCACAAAAGAAGAAACTCCTATAAGTTCCTTCACAAGGTCTGATACCAGGTGCCTTGGGAGTCAGTGCTCAAGCAAAATTTGAGTGGGGGGTAGACATTGGTGGTGAGAGGCTCCCGCCTTGCAAACCTGCCTTACTTCAGAAGTGGCTTCCAGCAGTTACTTCTCTCCTAAAACTTGCCTCAGAATCAAATCCAGAGCCCCACTGTCTGTTTTGACACAAGTATTAAAGTTCCTTTTTTTTTTTTGTATTTAAAGTAACACCAGAATGGGGTGACTGGGCAGCTCAGTCGTTAAGCATTAGGTTCTTGGTTTTGGCTCAGGTCATGATCTCAGAGTTCATGGGTTCAAGACCAGTGTCAGGCTCTATGCTGGCAATGTGGAACCTACTTGGAATTCTGTCCCTCCTTCTCTCTCTCTGCCCCTCCCCTACTCTCTCTCAAAATAAATAAATAAGCTAAAAAAAGGTAACACCAGGCATAGAACATCCAGTCTACATTATTTTGATTATTTACTCACAGAGATAAAAAACATATTATGGCATATTAAATGAGTACAAAAGTGATTTATTTCAGGGTCACATTTAATAGCCAGAAGTCTAAAGCTATAAACCTTGCCTCATATGGCCAAACCAGTACATGGCCCTGACACCACTTTGGTTTATACCATTATCTTCTATAATTTCATCTTCTACATTATAGTATTTTTGTTAATGTGACTTTGAGTAGACTTTTCCTCAGATTCTACATTTACTTTTACTTTTTCAATGATGACAAAATTTAAGGTAGGTTTATTAATAGTAAAAGGAGAGGTCACCAATGACTTATACATTTCTAATCTAATGGTATTTTTGGTTCTCACTTACCTTACTTGATCTATCAACTATTCACAATATAAACCTCTTGATTTTCTTTTTGTCACCAACTTTCAGGACACAATGTTCTCTCTTTTTTGGCTCTACATTTATGGACTTCCTTCCATGCCTTTCTTGCTGGCTCAAGCTTTTCTGGATCCTTAATATTGGAAGTTCTATAAGGCTCTTAATTTTTTAATGTTTTTCTGTTTATTTTGAAAGAGAGAGAGAGAGAGAGAGAGAGAATAAGAACAAGGGGGGAAGGGGCAGAGAGGGAGGGAGAGAGAATCTGTCAGCACAGAACCCCAGGTGGGATACAATCTCAACAACTATGAGACCATGACATGAGCTGAAATCAAGAGTTGGACACCCAGCCAACTAAGCCACACAGCTACCCCCAGTAGTCTCTTTTAATATTTATTTTTACATAGGTGATTTTACTCACATTGATAGTTGATTGTATAGTCATTACTGACAAATATATATCCCCTGACCAGACTTTAGAGTGGAAATTCCAAATATATAAAACAACTACTTCTTTTAATCTCTACTTGTATGTTTCTAAACTCTCTCTAGACATAATATGAGCAAGACTAAACTTGGGATAGTTACCCCAAATCAATAACAACCCAGTATCTTTCTGTTCAGGTAATGATGGTACCAACCATGCAATTCCACAGATCCTAGATGCCTCCTTCACCCTCATTCCACACACTGATGGAAATTCCTACCTATTTTACCCCTACCTTAATTTGCTTAAATTCTTGTACTTTTCTACATTAGTATTGACACCACCCAAATCCATTGCCCACATCTGATCTGGATCACCTCATTGGTTCCAAGTTTCCCTATGAAAGTTGCTCCTGACAAACCCATTATAGCAACCAGAGTATGTTTTTCAAAACTCAAATGATAATCACTTTTTTGCTCATAGATTATTACTGGGTTCACATTGCTTTTAGGACAAAAGTTGTTAATTATTTAACTTGATCTATGAAACCTTGCATGATGGGAAACTGGGTGGCTTAGTATATGTCCAACTCTTGATTTCAGCTCAGATTATGATCTGTGCTGAGCATGGGGACTGCTTAGGATTCTCTCTCTCTGCCACTCTTTTACTCATGCACATGGGGTCTCTTTCTCTCTCCCCTAAAGTAAATAAATAAACATTTAAGAAAAAATTTACATGTAACAAAAGCCTCAAATAGCCAAAGCAATCTTGAGAAAGAAGAATAAAGCTGGAGGTATCACAATTCCAGATTTCAACATGTACTACAAAGCTGTGGTAATCAAGAGTATGGTAATCATACACACACACACACACACACACACACACACACACACAGTATCACTTGAACAGAATAGAAAGCCCAGAAATAAATCCATGCTTATATGGCCAATTAATCTATGACAAAGGACATAAAAATATATAATGGTGCAGAGACAATCTCTTCAATAAATTGTGTTTGGAAAACTGTACATCTACACACAAAAGATGAAACTGGACCACTTTCTTTCATCATACCCAAAATTAGACTCAAAATGTATAAAAGAACTAAATGTTAAACCTGAAACTATAAAAGTCATAGAAGAGAACATAGGCAGTAGTTTCCATGACATAGGCCTTACTTAGCAACATTTTCCTAGAAAGTCAGGAGAAACAAGAGCAAAAATAAGCTATTGGAATCACATAAAAATAAAAAGCTTTTGCACAGCCAAGGAAATCATCAACATATAAAAAGGCAATGTACAGAATGAAGGAGATACTTGCAAATAATATAACCAATGGTGACTTAATACCCAAAGTATATATAGAACTTATGCAGCTTAACACACACACACACACACACACACACACACACACACATGCACATGCACACACACACAATCCAATTATAAATAGGCAGGGTAACTGAATAAAAATTTTCCAGGAAGACATAGTTATTGCCAACAGACACATGGAAAGATGTTCAACATCATTCATCATCAGGGAAATGCAGATCAAAACCACAATGAGATATCACCTTGTACCTATCAGAATGGCTGGAATCAAAAACACAAGAAGTAAAAAGTGTTGGTGACATGTGGAGAAAAAGGAGGGTGGAGGGTTGGGAAAAGTGGGTTCAAGAGAGCAGGAGCTACAAGCTTCCAGTTATAGAATGAATAAATCATGGAAATAAAAGGTACAGCATAGGGAATATACTCAGTGGTGTTGTAACAGTGTTGTGTGGAGACAGACCATAGCTCCTCTTGTGCTGAGCACAGCAGAGCACAGCATAGTGTATGGCACTATGTTGTACACCTGAAACTACTGTAACACTGTCTGTCAAGTATACTCAACACAAAAGCAAAAACAAAAGTGAAAACTTTGCACCATTTGGCCACCATCCACCTGTTTAACATTATTTAAAATCATTCCCTTGCTCTCTATTTCCTGTAATGATGGATTTCGTTGACTTGTTAAAACATGCTATAATTAAACCTACATAAGCTTTACAGCATAAGCTTTACATATGTTGTCCTTTTGCCTGCAATATATTCTTCCATTGTTTAGGTAATTTCCACTCAGATTTCAAATTGCAGCTCAAGTATTTCAATGCCCCTGGGAAATCAGGCTTGCTTATCCCTCACTCTCAATCAAATAAATGTGCTCTAATCAAATTTTTTGTCACATCTATACACTAAATGAACTAGGGTCTCTACCTCACTAACTTAATAAGTAAATTTTACAATTATTTCTAGCACACATTTCTATTTGATGTTTTAGACCTTCACTTTCCAACTAGTAAATACAATATCTTCTATAAATTTCATATCTTTTGACTATTTCAATTATTCAACCAATTTTGAAATGAACATATACCGTGTACCATAAAAACCCCAGTTACTACCTATTAAACTGTTTTCAATACAATGGCATTCATAGAACCTAGTTACATGGATTGGTGTTTATCAAATGTATACTAAAAAAAGAAAGAAAAATGAATAGACATAAAAATGGCTTTGAGAATGTATGCCAGAGTCCAGTTCCAGCAGGTCCAGGGCTCCCTGAAGGATGGATGGTTTTGGCAAAAGGGAGTGAGAGCCTCGGCTTCTTTCTCCTCACCAGGCAGGCATCTCTGCACTGACCAGAGAGTCAGCTTTATTTATTGAGAAAATATATGGGGTGCAAAACAGAAGTGGCAATTGCCTTAAACAATGATTTTTGGTGACAAATTTTTTGGTAGGTAAAAATTTCCCAGAACATAGATTGGTAGAAGACTCATGCATAATCTTTATCAATAGTGAAAACTGAGTGGGGGGTTAGGTGGTTGTAGATGCCGGTCACTATCTGATGGTGGGAGGCCTTGCAAACCTGCCTTACTTCAGAAATGGCGACCAGCGAATGTACATACTGAAAACCGAAACGAGCCTCATGTATTAATAACGGGACAGGACATATCTTTGTCTATAGAGTAAACAATGCTGGCACCAATAAATAATTTAGTTACTAGTTTAAAAACATTGTTCCTGAAAAGTGATATGAAAAAGAAAGCATAAAGCTTATTTTCAAGATTAGAAGCTTGTTCAAGATTTATTTAAATTTCTTGCCTCATAGGGACCCACAATTTGAATCTATGGTGTTATAAAGTCTGCTTTATTCCAATCAGTTCCTTGCCTCACAAAACCTACTTTAAAATATCTTCCAGACAACCCCAAAACCCTAATCCTTATAAATATTCTGCCCCAAATTCCCATTTTGAAACATTATAAAGATCTCTGTCCAGTTAATATTCTTCTTTGCTTTAGCAAGTTTATAAACTTAGTTTTGCCTTAGCAATAGCATTTTTTTTCCGGTGGATTTTTTTAAATGTTTTTGGGAGGACCCACAGTCAGCAAAATTATTGGAAAACCTACAGTAAAACCTTGGTTTGTGAGCATTATTCGTTTGGAAAACATGCTTGTAATACAAAGCGCTTGTATATCAAAATGAATTTCCCCATAAGAAATAATGGGAACTCAGATGATTTGTTCTACAACCCAAAAATATTCATATAAAAATGACAATACTGTAATATAATACAAAACGATAAAGAAAATACAAAATATAAAAAAATTAACCAGCATTTACTTTTGAAAACTTTCATTGCTGGTGTGAGGGAGATAGGAGTGAGGAAGAGTATTGTGTAAGATGACTTTCATTAGTACTCATGTACTCACTACTCTCTATTGGCTCAATGGAATCTTTCTTTTCATGTGACTTTAAAAAGGAGTCTATCCAATGACCTAGAATGAAGCAAAGCATTCTAAAGCTTACTCTTATATGGAAAAGGCAAAGGACTGGCCATCAGCACTTTGAAGTGATAAAAATACACTAATGCCAGTTGTGGGTACCTTTGAAAGTTCCAACAAATCACTGAGTTCTCCCAAACACCATAGCCTAAGACTAAGCATCCAAGCATGGGAGATAATCACCCACAATCCCACAGTTAGAGAGAGAAAGAGAGAGAGAGAGAGAGAGAGAGAGAGAGAGAGGGAGAGAGAGAATCTATTGGCTCAGTTGTGATCATGTAACTTTTGGTGTCATGTACTATTCATATTGCAAGACATTAATTACTCGTTTATCAAGTTAAAATTTATTGGAAATGTTTGCTCATTTTAAGGAACACTTGCAGAACAAATTACTAGCAATTCAAGGTTTTACCGTGCTTGAATATAGATGACAAGGGAAGTGGATAACAAAACAGGAGTGATGTTACTGCAAAGGTGCTTGGGAATTGATAAAAACGTTAACAGCATGAATTCTGAGTATTAATTTGGGAGGAAGATGATAATATGCATGTGGAACCTGGCAAGTATGCTAGTGTGGAGTATTATACTAGGTTTTGATGTGACAGAAATACCCAGGGACAAACAAAAGCTATAAAGCTATGTTTGGAGAGAAAGACTCCTGTAGATATAAATATGATTTCACTGAATATCCCATAATTGCCTAGGTGAGTGTGAAATGACTAATACATACATCATAAGGAAATGAATATTTGGCATAAAAATCAAACAAACCCCTATATATCCTCATTAGCTTTTGTAAATAATGTAAGTATTGTAAATATAGAACAGAGGCTAAGTAAGCTAGATTTCAGTATTTGGTAATAAAAGTTTTATATTCTATGAAGTAGTCTTTGGAAATGTCTATGGCAAAAATCAACTTCCTTGAGAAATCAGCTATAGCACAGGAAGATGTATGTAAATATTGCAGGTTTATAGATGAATGTGTTAAAAAAAAGACTGTGGTTTTAATTTAAGTTCTAGAAAATTCTTGGCAAGAAGAAAACAGCTGAGAAGAGAAAAGCTTATCATCTCTAAGGGAAAAATAAAAAAAATAACTGTGACTTGAAAACAATCACAGAAGATGACATGTTGTTCTCTATTCTCTTTCTGTTAATCCTGTGTGAAAAGAAATATGGAGAAAATAGATTTTCGATCAGAGAAACATAAAGAAGATGCAGTAATGTTATTTCCACTGATAATATTTTTCTACAAGTGCTTTTAGTGGAAGAGAAAGTGAGAGAGGAAAGAACATTCTATGTCAGGGAAACACAAATAATTTTATTTTAAACAGCAGATTTATAGTTCCATGAAAAATGTTTTAGTTTTTCTACTAAAACAAAGACAATAGTTTTCATTTGAAATTAAATGAGAATGAATTAAGCATTTACATAATAATTTAAAATAGAGATCAAAGAGGGGAATTAAATTAGGTGTATGAATATGTTTTCTTTAAATATGAATTCCTTGTGCTTTCAAAACTATTAGGTTAATTATTACTATGCTTATCTTTCGAAAGTGTTTTCCTTAAAAGGAAAAAGTTTTAAAGTAGTGGGTTTGAAGAACAATTTCTCAGTTATTAGAATTTCTAGACACTTTGAAGGGATTTCAAAATTAAAAGAGAAGAATGGTCAAGTAGACCTTCAAAATTATTAAGATAGTGTATTCCACATAACAGAGATCTTGATGTTTATCTTATCAATAATAAACTATTAAAGATCCATTTTCCTAAATACCACAATAAGAAATGATGGGTATTAAGTACCAGCCCTCAATATGGGTAAACTTAAAGTTACAGTGTATCAAATGCAGGGCTTATAATATATCTGGGATTCTTTAAGTAATTTATTAAAGTATTTAATAATAACATTGTAGATGGAGAATAGAATGCATTTCACAATGTTTCATAGCCTCAAGGAATAGAACAAATATCCCAAGATAGAACTGAATTTTGGTTTAAAAAACCTAAAATGTACTTAAGATTTGAGGAGATGATAGCTACATCAACAAATTTTGATTTAATAAAGACATAAGGATTTTAACAATAATCTTAATATGAATAAGCTGCATGATATAATGGTATAATTGTAATTTAGAGAATAAGAAAGATGATATTATTTTTTTTATGTCTTTATTTTTTGAGAGAGAGAGACAGAGAGTGAGCAGGGGAGGGACAGAGAGGAGGAGACACAGAATCTGAAGCAGCCACCAAGCTCTGAGCTCTCAGCACAGAGCTCAAAGTGGGTGTCAAACCCAGGTCATGTGAAATCATGACCTGAGCCAAAGTCGGATGCTTAACAGATTGAGCCACCCAGGTGCCCCAGAAAGATAATATTCTTGTCCTACTTTTGGTTTGTCAGAACACATTCAAATACAGCATTCTGTTCTAGGCACCACACCTCAAGAGGGAGAGAAACATGCTTGAGAATATTCCAGAGTAAGAAACCCGGATAGTAAGGAGAGCAGTTTGGACAAAACTGTAACAGTGGAAATCAGAGTTAAGAACTATAAGGTGGTGGCTTTTAGCTAAGTTATTATAAAGTATACCTTAAAATAATCATTTAAAAAAATTTTTTAATGTTTATTCATTTTTGAGAGAGAGAGACAGTGCAAGTGGAGATGGGGCAGAGAGAGAGGGAGACACAGAATTTGAAACAAAGTCCCGACTCTGAGCTGTCAGCACAGAGCTTGATGCAGGGCTTGAACTCATGAACCGTGAGATCATGACCTGAGCAGAGGTTGCACGCTTAACCAACTGAGCCACCCAGGCGCCCCCAAAATAATAGAATCCTTTAAAGAAGCAATTGAATTATCTGGGAAATATTGTCAAATATATGTTTGTTTGTACTTTGTGTGTGTGTGTGTGTGTGTGTGTGTGTGTGTGTGTGTGTACAGGTACATATTTTGTTTCTTGTTTGAACTGACTTTTTAAAATTAACATCTTGCTTGGTTTACTTTCTAAGTCACAATGATAATGCATTATATTTAAGATACTGAATTTACTTAAAGTGAATAACTACTTAACTATTTGAAAACTACAACTTTACTGCTTAAAAGCCATGAATAACTACTCAAAAACGTAGTGAAGCAATCTGAACAGAGCATTCTTTTAAATTGTTATCATTTATTAAATCCCCCAAATTTGCCTTTCTCACCTTAATATATTGCCTTGTTTCCATCAACTTGTATTATTTTCAAAATATTTAATTTCAGTGTATAACAAGACTGCACCCTACACATGTGATGCATCTTTATAACCAACTGATTCTATTATACTGAAATTTAAAAAAAATGGCTCACACTGTTGACTAGAAGACTAATTGCAATAGTTTCAAAAATAATTGAAATTAACTTTTATTTGAATATAAAATTCTGATTTACACTGATGATGTATTACCTTTTATGGCTTTTAAAGGACAGTATTTAGTGTATATCAAACATAATAGCAATTTAGCATTAAAAAAAAACCCAATTCCTGCTTACTACCTTCC
The DNA here is from genome assembly GCF_006229205.1 of Suricata suricatta. Lineage (NCBI taxonomy): Eukaryota > Metazoa > Chordata > Mammalia > Carnivora > Herpestidae > Suricata > Suricata suricatta. The sequence goes on from NC_043700.1 coordinate 92,812,859, forward strand.
ATTACCCAGCCATTCTTCTTCAGAATAACTTTCGTTTGTTTCTTTGTTTCACATTTTTATTTCAACTCCAGTTCATTGTCAATAAAGTGTAATATTAGTTTCAGGTGTAGAATTTACTGATTTACCATAACAAATGCCCTCCTTAGTACCTGTCACCCGTTCAACCCATTCCCCCACCCATCTCCCCTCCAGCAATTATCAGTATTCTCTACAGTTAAGAGCCTGCTTTATGGTCTGCCTCTCTCTTTTTTCCCCCTATTTTCATTTGTTTTGTTTCTTAAATTCCACGTATAAGTGAAATCATGTAATATTTGCTTTCCTCTCACCTATTTTGATTAATATAATACTCTCTAGCTCCATCTATGTTGTTGTAAATGGCAAGATTTCATTCTTTTTGATCACTAAATAATATTCCATTGTGTATATATACATATATACACACATATATATACTTACACACACACACACACACACACACACACAGACACACACACCTCATCTTCTTTATCCATTTATCAGTCAATGGGCATTTGGGCTCCTTCCATAATTTGGCTACTGATGATAATGCTGCTATAAACATCAGGGTTCATAGATCTCTTTGAATCAGTGTTTTTGTATCCTTTGAGTAAATACCTACTAGTGGTATTACTGGATCATAGGGTAGTTCTATTTTTAATTTCTTGAGGGACCTCCATACTGTTTTTCAAAGTGGTTGCACAGTTTGTATTTTCACTAACAGGGTAAAAGGGTTCTCCTTTCTGCACATCCTTGTCAATGCCTGATGTTTCCAGTGTTGTTATTTTTAGCCATTCTGACAGGTATGAGGTGTTATATCATTGTCGTTTTGATTTTATTTCTCCGATGATGAGTGATGGTGAGCATCTATCTTCTCATGTGTTGTCTCTTAATCATCTGTATGTCTTCCTTGAGAAAAAAAGGCCAAGTCATCTTTTAGCTGAATTATTTGTTTTGTGTGTGTGTGTGTGTGTGTGTGTTGAGCTTAAAAATAACTTAATTTTTTAAAAATTTTTCTTATTTTGTGGATTTAATTTTAAATTATTTCTTAGTAAATCTACTGTAAATATTGTCTATTTGTGTTCAATGGAGGATGAAGAAATGAACTAATATATACTACCAATCACTACCTCTGCCTCTATTCTCTTATCAACCTGAGTCTTGTTGTTGGTATCATTAATATTTCTTAAATTGATTGCACTAATAAATTTTAGCATTACACCTAATCCTCAAGTTTTGGATATATTCACTTCAGAAAGTATCTTACAAGTCCCCACAACTGAAATTAGGAATTGAGAATATTTCTACCTCAGGGTCTGAATTCTATTTGTGATGACATCATTTTACATTGTAAAGTCTTGTAATATTTATCTTCAGTTCCAAAAATATCTAATTCTTTCTAATAAATGTAATGTAATGAATATATAATATCTACAATTTTATCCATAGCTTGCTTCTAAAAAATTGAAAACAACTTTTACAATATGACTGTATAAGTAGAATGTATTGCTCATTCTTGTAGTGTGAAAGAACCCATAAGAAAAGTATTCTACCACTCAGAGGAACATTTTATAATTGTCAAGTTCAAATGGATCTCTTTTCTCAAACTTCATCAATTGCTTAATAAATGGTACCAAAAGCGTACACTTCATTTCTGAACTATGAATTTCTTTTTTTTTTTTTAAGTTTATTTGCTTATTTTGAGAGAGACTGAGCACACAAGAGTGGGCTGGGGAGCTGTCAGCATGTGGGACTCAGTCTCAAGAACTACCAGATCATGACCTGAGCTAAAATCAAGAGACACTGAACTGACTGAGCCACCCATGCACCCCTGAACTATGAATTTCTTATATAGCTTTATGTGTTCATTAAATTTGCTAATCATTTTTTCTTTTGTTGAGATTTGTATTTTTCACAAGACCAATATTATTTTCTAACCTCCTGATCATTACCTGTATATATTTTCCATTTTCAACATCAAATACTTAAATGAAACAAATTGACAAATTGGGGGTGAGGAAATGGGTCATAAGATGTTGGTGAAGGATGAATACAATTTTCTTTTAGAATGTACAAGGATACATTTTCTTTTTGGGATATAGTCTATTCAATGATCTTTGCCTAAATATCCAGTAGGGAAATTATCAGATCATATGGTATTTTTTATTTTTGAGGAACCTCCATACTGCTTTGAATAGTAGCTGTGCCAGTTTATATTCTCAACAAGCATGCACAAGGAATCCTTTTTCTCCATATTTTTAACAGTACTTATTAATTCATGTCTTCTTACATGAGCCATTCTAAGGGTAAAATGTAATCTCTTATTATGGTTTTGATTTGCATTTCTCTGAGGATAACTGATGTTGAAATCTTCCCATGTGTTGTCTGTTGGCCATCTTTGTTTTCTTTGGAAAAATGTCCATGAAAAGATATTATGAAAGATAAAGTTTCTGCTTATATTCTCATAAAGGGTTTTAAAGCCTAAATATTGGGTTTCATCAAAATTATTAGTCACGTGAAGCTTATCAAGGCCCATGAATTCAAGTGACTCAGTTTGCCAGATCCTTACAGGATGTGACTACATACACTTTCTAATCAATAAACTAGGGATTTTAACCAACTATATGTACTGATGGATACATTTTATACTATCCAGGGTGTTGGGTTTCAGTGCTGAGTTTATATAACTACCAAGAAAGTCTTCCCATTTCTGATACTTAAAAAGCTTTCATTGTTCCTTTCTAAAGATTTTTTTCACTAGGAAGTATTTATCTGACTGCCAGGTTAACAGACTTAAGGTGGATGAATTTATTGTTTCATTGTTTATTTATGTTTTGGTGACCTTCATTTTTTTGTATATATTAGAACACGTTTTCACGTTTAATACAAAGTGATATATAAAATACAGATAAAGTCTCATGTATTAAATCATAATAGTTTGTTTAGCCCTTTAGCTTCTTTGCACTAACCTCTGGAGTATGTTTCATATGCCCTAATGTAATCACCTGTTTTGAATTATGGAGAAAATGACTGAAGTTTACCTGGATTTGGAACTGGTCCAAGTATTTGACTTGTGCAGTCTTACACATTATTTCTTTTTAATTTTAAAAGAGAAACCATCCAAAAATATTTGACTCTTTGTATAATAAATACTTAGTTGAAAATAGACATATTGTTTTACTGTCCCCAGAAATTATAGCTCAGAGTAAATTGGAAGAAGCAAGCACTTTAGCAGTGGGATACTTAGGTATAACTTGAAACATATAGATGTAACCCTTTTATTAAGTGAATATCTGAACCAACTTAACTATGATTTGCTTTTATAGAGGAAGTCCATGGTGTGATGAATATAATAAGCTTTTCTATAATAGAGACTGACAGATACATATGATAAAGCAATAGAGGTCAAAAGCATACGTGAAATCATATTTATATATACATTGCATTTGGTAAATGAATTCTTTTAAATTCTCTCAAGGTCAGTTCCTTTATATAATAAGATAATGAATAAAATGTCTTATCCTTAACTAATATGAAGATAATGATACGCAAAATGTATGTGCAGCACTAGAAACCGTACTTGGCACATTTCAAGTTCTCAATTATGCTTGCGTTTCTGTAGGTGTTTTTGTTAATTAGTATGTTTTTTTGTTTTTCCTCTCTTAAAATACTTAGGAATTTGGACAGAGAGTAGTGCCCTCTCTTTAAATTACTGTTTCTATGCTTCTCTTTGTATCTGTGAATATCATAGATTCTATTTTAACAAAGAGGAAAAAGAGAAGATACAGTTGATCTGAAAACAGAAAGAATACCCTAGAAAGAATAGAAGAGACAAATGCCCTAAGTAGTTTTCATATGAGATGGAAGCAGGCCTCCATCTGTTGACCAGATTCTGAGCCCTTGGATAGGTTCTGTTACTGGGGCTGATCCCAGAAACATCAGCCAAAGTGGCGACTATAAGAGCAGAGAGAAGGTGGTGAGGGCTCCGGGGGCATTTTTTTTTTTTTTTTTTTTTTTTTTTGTGGTGGTGGTGGTTGGGGTGGGGGAAATGTCTGTTCTTTGAATTCCAGGTCAATGAGAATGTCTGGAAAATGGATTCCATCTGGTTACATGACTACATGAAGAAGGAAAGGCTGTCATTGTGTACAGACTGGTGAATCAGACCTAAACAAAACCCAGAGTTAAGGGAAGTAAACTTAGGAGAGAAATTTCAGCTCCATAGTAAATGCCAACTACTGGGGTAAGCTTCCAACAGGAAGTAAGGACAGCAAAAGGGGGACCTGCCAGAAATGAATTCCAGCTGGAGTATTTCAGTGTGACGGATGTGTGAGGCCCTGTGCCACAGCTGGTTTACTTTTCTCGTTATCATTAGGCAGTTGGACACTCGGGGTGAAGCTGCTCATAGCACAGACTTATTGACGGTCCAGTGAAGGACCTGGACAAGGCTAGGCAATCCATTCAATTCCAGGTAAAATCACTGTGAGTATTTTCATATTGGCAAATTTTATTCTTTTTTTGAAACAGTTACTAAGTTATTGTTTCATACTTTATATATATGGTGAGCAATATTTTTCAAAACCTAAAAGATATTTTAGTAGAAGACCATTTAATGACATTTGCAGTTACTTTAAAATTAAAGCTCAAATTATTTTGTAGACATTTATTTTTATATAGTTTATAGTCTCTTAAACACTATACAGTTAAAACCCAAAGAGGACCACTTGTCACAGACCAACTCTAACATAAAACAAAACAAAACTCTTAAATATAAACTTTGTGTTCCTCATAAAAAATGTTACTTAGCTTCCATCATTAAAATCACAAAAAAACAAGATACATTGTTCATCAGTTCCACTGGAGTGAGCACATAGGAGATAAAGACTTCCAGACTAGGATTGAGAAGACTGAGTTGGAGACAATGATTTAACATTTATTATGTGATTGGTCATGACAAAATTAACTAACCACCCATGGACTCTGATTCTTCATCTGCAAATTATTATCTCTAACCTACTTCCTGTCTAAGGTTTTATTGTATAACACTGATCTCCATTTTAAAGTACTTTGTTCAAACTGAACTATAGCTGAATATAGCAGTGTATATATTATTGCTACTCTGAATGCTGATTAATTTCTATGGGAAACATATAAAACAAATAGCAGATTATCCCATTCAGTAACAATAGTTTACCAATGTGCTAGGCTAGTTATTGTATGGTCTTTAACATAATAAAATTGATTTATCATAACTCTGATGAAGATAGACATCATTATTTTTAAAGTCCATAGTAGGACCAAGAATGCATAGTGTAGTAAATCATCACAGTGTGTCACTTGACAAAGTTCCATTTTAAACTGTGGTGATTTATACACACATACGAATGTGGAATGTGTGCATGAACTGATGTACAAGTTAAGTGTTAAGTCATGGGCTGCAGCAGGTTGGACTAGCTTGGCCAAAATCTGGAAACCAGATTTACCAGGCAGGGTGTTAACAGATGGGACTAAAAGCAGGATAACAAATCCCAATTAGCGTTTTTGTGTAGACCAAGGAACTGTGGTCATACTCAGGAAGAAATCTGAGCCCGGGTCTTGGGTCTCAGATCAAATCAAACAGGAAAGAAAAAATTACATAGACATTAAGTCAAACTGAAATGAGCAGAAAAAGCAAGTTAGTTTGAAACCTCAGGCCAAAATCAGCCTCAGAAGAAACAAACATAGAGTAATGACTGATCAGAGAGAGGGAATTGGTATCTCTGAGTTCAGTGCTGAGGGTCAAATTCTGAGATATTTAATTTTACCTTCTGTGAAACCTTTGTATTTGCAAGTACACTCTACTTCGCAGAGTAAAACTGCGTTCTTGGTATTTATAACAGAAGATTATAGCTTAGATTGAGTGTTGTGTTCATGGAGAAATCCTTGAATATCTTCAAAATGTGTGTGCATATATGTGTGCATTTATGTGCATACCTTCAACTCCTTTTGTGAAGTGAAGTAAAATAACAGATCATTGAAATCATAAAAATTGCCAGGAACCACTAGATGTTTATTTGGTCACACACTACAGACTTTCTTTTCTTTGTGTATGATACCTGCTGAGATCCCACATTGATGATATGTGTTAGGAAACGTTGCTTTCACTGTCCAAAAGAAGAAACAGACTTTTGAGGAAGATAAGCAAGTTTCCCAAGTTCACACAATTCAGGAAGTCATAGGATTAGACTTTAGATTCCAGTCTGACTCCAGAGTCCTTGTTTTCTAATCTCAACACTAATCTCTGCATTAGACTGGGCCAACATTATTTTATTCAAATGTTCTCAAATATTGTGTTAAATCATTTAATTCAGCTGCTAGCAAACTATGAATTTAAGTGAATTGAATTTTGCTTTGCTTTGCTTATATTCTGGTAAAGGGTCAATAGTGAGCAAAAGGGAGAAAAACTAAGAACTCAGTGAAAGAGCACAAAAGAGGATAGTGCACTATCAATGCCACGAGAGTAACATAAAATATGCGGAAAAAAGAGGGGTGCAGAGAAGAGGAAAAATTCCTTTTTTTGCCAAATTTTCTCTTTTGTCTCCCTACTGTTTTCCACTCAGAAACTCTGACTTATTACTTCTTACATAATAAAATTCAGCATCTGTATAGTTAAATTTTGAAAGGAAACCAAATTCAACATGATAGATGAGACCTTATGACTCAGACTCAGTTCTACCCTGCCTGGCTAAAATTGAATTGCTTTGTGCATAGAACAACATTTCCCACCCCTACCCCCTTTCTAATTTTAGGGTAAATGTTTGATATATGCAGGTCTAGAAGCCAAGCATAACTATATCTTTATGACATTTTCTTAAAATTGTATAACTTATATGCAATTTTCTCTCTATCACTCTTACAACCTGACAGTTGGTTTTACTGACAGTAAGTGTTTTCTAATTTATAAAATGGGACTTCAGGTTTCAGAGGGAGATTATAATGAAACTAGGAAAATAAAAGAGTTTATAAACCTCTTCCCTTCATTTATGCTCAGTCCCAGTAAACACTAGAGATATAACTAAAAGCCACTGGTGAGAAATTTAGGTTTATATTTGAGGTACACACTTGGCAATTTCATACTTTGTAATTTGCACATTCTGAAGAACACAGAAAGCTTCCACATATAGAGTGGACTAAGCTAAAAAGAGTCAATTAAAGCTATGCCTGATTTGATGCCCCTTGTCCTTCCTTTAATTCAATTAATTAAATGTGCCAGGTAAGTATGACTCTAGTTGGCCAAATATTCAAGGTCACCATCATGACTAATGTTCATTGTCTGGATAAGGGTACTGTTGTTGTTTTAAAAGGAATGCTAGTGTTCCTGAATAAATAGGGAAACATATTATTAAATTGTGTAATTAAAAAGTTATTGTACAAATTCCAAAGTTGCATAATAAACCATCATTTAAAAATTTTTTAATGTTTTTTTATTTATTTTTGAGAGACAGAGAGAGCAAGAGCAAGGTAGGGTCAGAGAGAGAGGGAGACACAAAATCTGAAGCAGGCTCCAGGCTCTGAGCTAACTGTCAGCACAGAGCCTGATATGGGGCTTGAACCCACAAACCATGAGGTCATGACCTGAGCCGAAGCCAGACGCTTAACTGACTGAGCCACCCAGGCCCCCCTAAACCACCATTTTTAAAATTTACTCCTAATTCATTTTAAAATTTACTCCTAGATTATAGGCTTATGGAGCACAAGAATCATGTCAACAATTTCCTCAGTTCCTTACAAAGGCAAGAACTCAATAAATGCTTTTGACAATAAAGGATTTTACAGATTCTGTTTTTTTTTTATTTCTCTCTGATGAAGGTAAGTTTCAAAGTACGCTTTAATGCGTCTGAAATCAGGTCAACTGACACTAATCAGATTGTTCCAGTAAGCCAAGATTTTTCAGGTGAAATGACAGGTTTTTGTGTTTTATGAGGCATTTAAAAATACAGAAACATCGCTGGTAAATTATGTCTTTGAGAGGTTTTCCTTTATTTTTTAAAATTTTTTTCTTTTCCCTTTCCTATCTGTTGTTGGTATATCATCTAATCTTTCTAATACATATATAGAGGAGCCTACTGTCTGCAAAGCACTGCAGTAATCCTGAGAATAAAATGGACATAGTGTACGGACAGCTGAGGGCAGATCTAAAACAAGAGGCATCAGGACCGGCTACAGCTCCGAGGGCTGAGGCAGTGCGTACCTGAGCCCCAGCTGAGCCAGTGGAAACATCATTTTGATATTGGGACTAAGAGAGCATGTAATAATTACCTACTTTTAATATTTGAAAAATTAGTCTTATTTACAATTTACAAAAAGAAAGCTATAGATAAGAAGCTGTAGTCAAGGTTATATTAGAATTAAATATATTCAAAATAATATTTTCCTTCACCTGGTGATAGGTTGTCATGAGAAATGTCATATGAAGATAGGAGAAGGAACAGTTGAAGATGCTTTAAACTTGCTTTTTTCCCTTAACTATCTGTTAGCTGTAAAGTGTATTTAAGAAGATTTGGCATAAGGATGAAAATTAAACAAAACCAAATGTGAAGAAGGGTAGAACTGAGACCCTGGTACCATAAAAAACCTTGAATAGCCTTCACAACCTTAATTATTGTTTTAAAAATACCCTACTGGGGGAGACTGGGTGGCTCAGTAGGTTGATTGCTGACTTCAGCTCAGATCATGATCTCACTGTTCCCAAGTTCCAGGCCCATGCCAGGCTCTGTGCTGACAGCTCAGAGTCTGAAGCCTGCTTCAGATTCTGTGTCTCCCTTTCACTCTGCCCCTTCCCCTCTTGTGCGCGCTCTCTCTCTCTCTCTCTCTCTCTCTCTCTCTCAAAGGTTAATAAACAGTTAAAAAAATAAAATGATTCTGTGGATAACGATCTGAACACGAGTTCATCAATACCAATCCTCCTTTCTACTGAAAAGGATAGTAAATAACATAAAAGATCTTTTTTAGAAAAGACATTTCTGGAATAAACAAACAAACAAAAAAGCCTCTCTGTCCATAGATAGTAAGAATAATACTGAAGAAGGAAAAAGAGACAAAGACCACAGAGAAAGAGAGGGAGAGTCAGATAAAGAATATGATCTATATATAGGTCAATAAAACCCAGATAAAACCAGTCACTTATAAATAGTGAATACTGTCGCACAGGTTGGAAAAGGTAGAAGTGACTCCACAAGGAGAAGACACAAGAAGACACAAGAAAGGAACCCTAGGTCACTCTTTCAGTTGACAGTTTGGGAGTAGCACTTGACCAATGAGGGCTTTCTGCCATCCTTCTGCCTGTATCGCTGGAAAACTGGCTAAACAGGCTGCTAGGCTTGAACTGAAAGTTCAAGTTCTAATTTGGATGCTGTAAAAGCAAAGCAGAGTTCTAGGTAGATACTCAGACCAGGTGCAGTGGAACACTTTGGAACCATCATTGCAAAAATTCATTTCTTTCCTCAGTAGCTATCAGAGGGGCCAATAATAAACATGGAAGAAGAATGTACAGGATTTGTAGACAAAAATGTGCCAAAAAACATTGTGGAAATCAGCAGACATTACCCCAAATAGAGCAAGTGCTGCACAAAGAAAAGAAAGTTATAGTCAGGATCTTGTAAAGTATGCAGTCAGTTCCCTTTCAGGGAAAGACTAGGAGATTGGCATTTTGCCTATTCCCTCTTCAGCTGCAGTGATTTAGTATATAACTCCAAGAACAATTTTTATTTTTTCTTTCATGTCTATTATGTAACTATCATTTGTTCTTCTTCCCTTTTAAGCAGATCTCTGCTAATGCTTAAAACATACACATACAATTAACTGTTAATATGTATATTTACTATACCTAAAAAGTTTTAAGCATCAGGAAAATATATTTCTTTCAAGAATACTCACTCAATCACATTTTGTACACATAGTTGTCAGTTCTCCCATACTTTTAACACATTATCTTTGTTAAAACAAAACAAAATGAAATAAATTTATGAATAATTACAAGGATTTGTATTATTTTATTACAAGTGGGCAAAAAAACCCTAGTAAAAACTGTGAAACTAATTCTGCTATTAATGAATTTCAAAGGATATTTATCTGTTACTGCTTTGCTTTTACTATATTCTACGTAAGCTCTAAATGATCTCTCTACCTCTTTATGAAATTACTCATTACCAGTGCACCCTGTACTCAACTCTTTCAAAGAAGACACTTTTAACATTGTAAGTTACCTTTGAATATATGTATCTTAACATCCATTGATTGGTTTAATTTAATTTAATTTAATTTTAAAGTGTGTTTATTTTGACAGAAAGAGAGAGAGACAGAGACAGAGAGACAGAGAGAGGAGAGAGAGAATTTCAAGCAGGCTTTGCACTTCACCATGGAGCCTGATGTGGGGCTTGAACTCACGAACCGTGAGATCAGACCTGAGCTGAAGTCAAGAGTCAGATGCTTTAACCACTAAACCACCCAGATGCCCCTCAAAGATTGTTTTTAGAAATAAAAGGCAAACTGTAGTAAAAGAAAGTTTTAGTTAGCAAGAGATATGTAAAGGCCTCTGAAAGGTACGAAACTCAAAATTCATCATAACTTGTCCATATATGATGCTTCATGTAAGTTATGACTTTATGATAAAACCTCTGATTCTAAGCTCTTCTGTTTTAAAACAGTTGAAATTATAGTCACGGATGTTCAACACTTGCTATCCCTTTAAAGGTCAATTAAATGTCACTTTAATGAGATGCAATAATAAGAATGTTTCTATACCTAGCCGCTATAATGACAGGCCGAGTAATTTTGATGACCTTTTCTAATGAAGCTCGTTGATAAATAGGCAAGATTGATCAAGTAGTCAAATCAGTCTATACTGATGACTATGACAGCTGCAGTGATTTGAACAAAGAGCTATGGAAACATCTATGCTCACTATCTCAAAGATCCCACTTTATAACTTGTCATTCTCAAGAGGTAAATAACACAGGCTGTTTCTTCAATATTTTTATTAAAGACAGGAGTCCAAGTAGGAAATTAAATTTAGGTCCTTTAAGTGATGAATTGTGTAAACATTTATTACATTTTCATCTGAGTAAGACAGCTAAGCTGACCTATTTTTACAGGGATCATATAAAAGAACATAAGGCAATAATCGTGCATGCATCCAAAGGCTCCGTCTGTCTTCATGATCTCTTTTTCCATTGGCTTCATGTGGAACTCACTGGTTGCAAGGGTTGGTGGTGCATATTGAACCTTGATTAAAGTTTTAGATGAAATAGCAAGACCTTTTTATTCTTCACAAACTTGATCCATTTAAGACTTCACAAGCTCTTCCACAGATGATTAATGCTGCTCGCTCTGCCTGGATGGCAGTGTGCTTCCACAATTCCACTTTCTGCTGTAACAGACAGACTCAGATTTAAATGTATTTCCTAGTTAGGTGACCTGGGGCAACTAACCTCTTCTTACTGAGCTATATTGTTTTCTGTTCTATAAAGTGCTGGTACTGTATGCACATAGTACTTCTGTGAAGATAAAAGAGATAAATATAAAGCAAAGACACAGGCCAGGCACATAGTAGGGACTAAACAGATGTCAGTGTCCGACCGCCCCCACCCCTGCCACATTACTGCAAAAACAAATATTGTGTCTAGTCATTAATTTTTTTAGAAATATTTTGAGGGGTGCCTAGGTGGCTCAGTTGGTTAAGCCTCCGACTTCGGCTCAGGTCAGATCTCACGTTCGTGGGTTTGAGCCCCGTGTCGGGTTCTGTGCTGACAGTTAGCTCAGAGCCTGGAGCCTGCTTCTGGTTCTGTGTCTCCCTCTCTCTCTGCCCCTCACCCTTTCATGCTCTGTCTCTCTCTGTATCAAAAATAAATAAAACATTAAAAAATTTTTAAAAAAGAAATATTTTGATTCACATTTTGATTCATTCATGGAGCACAAATACTATTATCTTTAGCTTAATGGAAAAATAAAATCTTGACTCACAAACATGGACTTATACCTACACTTATTCAGAACAGTCAGCTTTTTGCTGGGAGCATAACATTTATGAAGAGTTATTCGAGGGGAAAAAATTGATATCGAAGAGCTGAACTTCTCATTATTTATTTATTTGTTAATACTTTATTTCTTTAGAGAATAATTTTAGTCACTGAGTATCTGGTTGCATTAACAATATGTTTCTAGGAGAGAGGATATAGCTATCAATACATGGATATATTTATTTTCCTAAATTTAAGTTCCTTTTAAAATATATTGTTACCTTAAATTTCCTCAATTTCATTTCCATTGCACTGTTCCAAGTCAACCCCCTTATCTTTAATCTAGGTTATTAAATACATAAGCCTAATTGATCTAACCCATTCCCATTTCTCCTTTAACCTATTTTCAATAGTATGTGAGAGAGATATTCCTGAGAATTATTGATTATAGCATTTTTATCTTAAATAATCAAAGGAATAGATGACTGTAGCACTCCTCTACTTCATCTTGTGTTGCTGTTTGCTGTATTTTAATGAAAGACATTTCCTTGTGAAGAAAAAAAATAGCCCAAATATTTATCTAATTATTTATATTCCATTCTTATCCAGATATTTGATTTTTTTCTAAATGTACCAGTTTCCATATACCCCTACCAGTTAGTAATCTATCTTGAATTCATAGGAAAGAATTAAATATATAGGTCAGAACAAACACACTTGTTTAAATAGGACCAGGCTTTCTCTGGTTGATCAGCATTATATCTGTACCTCATTCTATTGCTCATTTTACTTAGTCTGGAAGTCGTTTCTTTTCTCTTCCTATGGTTTCCCAGTAATCTGACAATTGGCAGCTCTGATATTGCTGACCCACACAACATTTGTGATTCCCTTACTCATAAGCAGTTGCTCTCATGGCCTGATCTTGTATCACCAAACTAACAAATACTGCACTCTGCTTTGCATGTATCACTAGATGTTTTCCTGCCTATTTCTCACGAGAAGATGTTTTTTTGTTTTGTTTTGTTTTGTTTACCACCAGGACAGTGCCTTAGATGTCACCACTTTATTTTCATAGTGGTTTTCCCAGTGTTATGAATATATTCAAATAATACCAACAGAAAATATATGTCTCTGATGTAAAGAGGACACTACTAATTTGCTTTAATTCAAGGATTTACATCCAAGTAAGTTATTTTGCCTAGGGCCATTTGTATTTCATAAACCAAGACATACCAGAACTTACACAGATTCAGCAGAGTTAATCAGTCACTTGGGTCCCATTATGAACCTAGCCACTCATCCCTGTCACCATCTTTCTTCTAAAAGAGATCTTTTCTGTCTGTAATTTCAAATATATGACAATGAGATCTGCTCCTTTTAAAACTCTTTTTCTTCAATTCAGTGCCTGTATGAGTTAGAGTAATGGAACCGCCTCTCTACGGTTGGTTAAACTTGATAGAAGTTTATTTCTCGTTCTGGGATTGCTGGATGTGAACAGCCCATGGCTGGTTTATAACTCGTGGCAGTCATACGGGCCCTAGGCTGCTTCCAGCTCTCCTTCTGCCACTGCTAGTGTTTGGCCCCCAAACTCATGGACCGAGAATGATTTCTACCATCACTTCCCTGCAGAGCCAGCTATATAATTTCTGGGGCACAGTACAAAATGAAAATATGGGGTTCTCTTTTCAAAACACAGAGAAAAGATGCAGTGAAAGGTACTAAAATATAAAGCCCCTGTTTTCTCCTGCAGCTTTTCTCTCAGCTCATAAGGGCATGTTTAACTTTGTTATTAATATTCTAAATGAATAAAAGTAAAAAATTTAAATTACTAGCATTAATTTTATCAGTCACCTTTACATCATTTAGTGCTAGCTTTAGATGCAAATATAAAAGCATTTAACTCGTATATGCAGTCACCAAAAGACACAATTCAAATTCTGCACTTCATACATCCAGAGTGGTGGAAATATTGCACAAAGCCAACTCAAATGCTATTATTTCATTTTATTATGTGCATAATCAACCAAAACTCTTTACCTTCCTTCACCTTACTGATGAAAGGAGAAAGAAGTGAGGGTTGCCTTACTCTTTCCTTTCCTTGCAAGTTCTAATTTTCAGCCCGGAGGGTTTGATAACATAAGGAAACAATACAAGTAATAAAGGATAGGATAAGGTTCCCTCATTCTCCATGCATCTTAGAATGCTGCTATCTTCCTAAATTTGAAGCAAGTTCTTCTTCACACACAAATGCAGTCTTTTAGAGCTGACAGCATTCCCTACTTATTCAAACACGTAACTTGTTTACCTTGTACTCTCTTTGCATCTCAGTGAACGCCTACACATCTTCCACTGAAATTCCCATTTCATGGGGAACGGAGAATGCTATGTATGAGGAAACCATGAATATCTGAAACACATATCTCACGTACCTCCCCTGCTCAAACATATCCTTCACTGTCCCACAGGACCTCACTTACAAAACATAAGCTCAAAGATAAAATTAAAGATTTTATGAGGGCTACACCAGGCAGTTCACCAATCATGGGGCCCTTCTGAGCATTGGATCTTATGAAATCACACTATTTGAATGGCCATTGAATTGATGTCTCCATATTTCACTTTCAAGTATGTTGGATGAAGAGAGGGTAAGGTATGAAGAACCTGTGTCAGATTTCATTACCTCTTTTTTTGTTCTTTCTTCCTTTCTTTCCTTCTTTCTTTATCTTTTTCTTCCTTTCTTTCTTTCTTCCTTTCTTTCTTTCTTTCTTTCTTTCTTTCTTATCTTTCTTTCTTCTTCCTTCCTTCCTTCCTTCCTTCCTTTCTTTCTTTCTTTCTTTCTTTCTTTCTTTCTTTCTTTCTTTCTTTCTTTCTTTCTTTCTTTATCTTTCTTTCTCCTTTCTTTCTTTCTTTCTTTCTTTCTTTCTTTCTTTCTTTCTTTCTTTCTTTCTTTCTTTCTTTCTTTCTTTCTTTCTTCCTGAGATCTTTGAGAAGCTGTCACTTAACAGTTCTATTCAAATCCAGCAGGTAGAATTTTGATATAAGGCTACAACTAGCTGCAAGGGAGGCTGGAAACATAATCTTTATTACAGATAGCCATGTACTCAGCCAAAGATTATAGGTTTGGAGACAGGTAAGTAATAGTCTGTGCTATAAGGTTTTTCACGTCACAACCCACAATTCAGGGGAATTGGTCAAATGCAATTATACCTTTTTACTAGAAGTTTGTTTTCTTAATACTTTCTAAAATTTTGGGGCACCTGTGTGGTTTAGTTGGTTAAGCATCCAATTTGGCTCTGGTCATGATTTCATGGTTCATGAGTTCAAACCCTTTCTTGGCCCTCTGTGCTGACAGCTCAGAGCCTGGAGCCTACTTCAGATTCTGTGCTCCCTCTCTCTCTGCCCCTTTCCTACTCACACTCTGTCTATATCTCTCTCCAAAATAAATACACATAAGAATTTAAAAAAATAAAATAAAAGTTAGAAACAGTTAGTGAACATTCACTTTCTAGTTGAAAGCATCTTATTAGAAGAAAAGAAAAATCAGTACACATTATATTTTAATATTTTGATCCAAAATACTCATTTCTTTATGAAGAAACTCTGTCAAATCTAATAATCTTGCAAGGTGATTAATTAATCCCAGACTTTCTCCATTACTATTTAGAAATGTGGATTAAATTATAAAATCATGCCTTTATTTATTTATTTTTAAATAACTTTTCTTTTAATAATATACAAGGCCAAAGGGAAGTAGGTGTATGGACGTGTAGCATCTACTCTGAAAGGTTATTACTGTGAGGGTTAAATAAAGGCATGATTGACATGGAAGGAGCCTAAATGTCAATCATGCCTTTATTTAACCCTCACAGTAATAACCTTTCAGAGTAGATGCTACACGTCCATTCTTTTTCAGAACAAACAGAACTTTGAGAGAATATGAAACCAGTACTACAGACTGCTTACCCTCAAATATTAGCTCTTGTTTTTTAATGTCCTGTCCCTCCTTATTCAGTTTTTACTTCAGGTGTCACTTTTCAAAGAGATATAGAGATAGACAGAATTTGTATACTTTTGTGAAAGTTCATTACCTGAAAGAACCAGCTTATCTGAGTTGTAGATATATTTATCTCAGTGAATACCTGAAGTATTTTAGAAAATCGTTTTTCTAAACGATTAAACATAAATTTCTCATTTTTAATTAGGGGCTTTGTTTAAGACCATCAATTTTTAATTTATGATCTATGGAATTCTATATTCAAAGGTCTATGACTTTTATTTTACATTTCATTTTTAATATACAATTATCACTCATGTTAATGTTGTTCCAGAAATTTGCCAAGAATATTGAATTAGCAAATATTTAAATGATTAAATTCTAACAACTCATTTACTCATTCTATTTGATACTATTTTCTTTCTTTGACTAAAGAGAAAAGTGGATTCAGAAGTGTTAAGTTACTTGACTGAGGACACCCAACTTAAAAGTCTCAAGAGTTGAGATTCCAATCCCTCCCACTGGTGCTAGGAGCTTCTTACATTACACTGCACAGCCTCCCAATGTATCCTTCCTCTGATTATCTCTGAATAGGATCTGAAACAAGCAGGCAGACATCTTGTTTGACTTCAGGTAGGAATGGGTGTGTTAGGTGACTTTTTTTTCCAGCTTTGCAGTTACCCAGAAATGACATGAAAGTGCATTGAGTACTGATCTGGGGATTATAAATAAGTTTTAGAAGTAGATGAATTTTTAAGTATAGAATCTAAAAATAGTGAGGGTCAACTGTATTAACTTTTAAAACAATTATGAAACAATATGAATAACCATTGTGTAATATCTCATGTTACTACAATGATAAAACCATCTGCATTTCAAGGCAAACATGAGTATATATTTTGTGTTCTTGAAAATGTGTCATCAACTAGAAAGGTGTCAACTCTGGATTTCTCGTTCTCTCAATCTCTCAATCTCTCATTCTCTCATTCTCTTTCCCTCTTAATGTATGCCTGTGCATGTCTACTAAACTAAAAGTGTACTAGGAGTACATTATCACCAGCATATGCATGCCATCCTCAATTAAATGTCAGGCAAGACTCAGATTCATATGTTTGTTGCATGTTCTCATCATGGTGTAATGGGCAATAGCGATAAGTTGAGTGGAGGAAGAGGTATATGAGTTGAAAGTCTCTCATAGGAGATCTGACCTGATGCTGAGGGAGAAGTGGAACAAGAAACTCTCTCTTAAAGAATGAGTAGAATTTAACGAAGGACAAAAAGGGAAGAAAAGAGGACTCTAAACAATGCAAACAACATGGAAAAGACCATCTGGTGGTGTGAGTCTAATGTGTAAGAAGAGAATAAAGAAGGTGGGTAATACTGAGCACAGACAACTGGAGAAATGGGCAAGGGCAGCATGCAGAGCCTTGCAGGTCTTTATCAAAAGAGCAATAGGGGGGCCTGGGTGGCTCAGTCGGTTAAGCCTCCGACTTCGGCTCAGGTCCGATCTCACATTCATGGGTTCGAGCCCCCCGTCAGACTCTGTGCTGACAGCTAGCTCAGAGCTTGGAGCCTGCTTCCGGTTCTGTGTCTCCTTCTCTCTCTGCCCCTCCCCCTCTCATGTTCTGTCTCTGTATCAAAAATAAATAAAACATTTTTTAAAAAAATTAAAAAAAAGAGCAATAGAAAGACAACGTGTGTTCTAAGCAGATGGCACCAAATTCAAATGTTTTTGAAAAAGGTCAATCATGTGCTAAGTGATCAAAGAGGGACAAGAGTGGTTTTAGAAAGTTATTTCACTAAATCAAAGAAGGGATAATGGTAGCTTGGACTAAAGACAGGTAGAGGAGATGAACTAAAATTGATTTAGTGCATATAATTGATGTGTACATTATTTTCTTCTATTATCACGTGAATAAAATATAAGTATCTTTCAGAGGAGAAAATATTTTGGGTGAATACTTGTATGTATTAGGTAAGAAGTAATTTCTATTTTTTAAAATAATTCCTCTTTATTGTTTTCTTTGAGTATAGTTGCCACAACGTTACATTGGTTTCAGGTGTACACGTTAGTGATTTGACAAATTTGTATGTTATGATATCTATGTAGCTACCATCTGTCCAGTGAGATTGCTATCACAACATCTGCATTCTTTATGCTGTGCCTCTTGATTCTGTGAGTTATTCATTCCATAACTGGAAGCCTATAGGCTACCAGAAAATAAAGAGAGAATTAAAAGTATAAATGATGATTATTGTCATCAACAGAATATCTTTAATGTCAGGAGGTATTTGGCTATTTGTGGTATTGATATAGGGGTGTGGGGAGTCTCTAGAAGTGATGTAATGGTAGTCATAAAAAAGTAATCTCAAAAAAGATCTAATTTTTAAAAATTTCAAAATAATTCTATGTCATATTTATGTGATTAATTAAATGTGTCCATCTCTTACCTACTATTTGGCAGAACTGAAACTTAATGATAGTCATTTATCAATAATATACTATAACCAAAATTTTGGGAATTATTATTTTAGCTACTAATGAGTGTACTATTTTTAAAGTTAAGAGAATGACCTTAAAATGGTAACAATTTTATGGTCAGATTTCTCTCTGGCTTGTTTAGGATTATTTTTCTTAAAATACCACTAAGCCTACTTGGCATAATACTGCCATGTGAACCTTGACAATTCCAGTCAGATTATTAATATTTCCTGTGGGTTTTTAAAAAAATTTTTTATGTTTTATTAAATTTATTTTTGAGAGACAGAGAGAGACAGCACAAGCTGGGGAGGGTCAGAGAGAGAGGGAGACACAGAGTCCAAAGCAGGCTCCAGGCTTTGAGCTGTCAGCACAGAGCCTGGCGCGCGGCTCAAACCCATGAACGGTGAGATCATGACCTGAGCCAAAGCCGGCGGCTTATCGACTGAGCCACAGAGGCCCCCGTTTCCTTTGTTTTCTTAGCAGATTTAACAACCTAAGGAAGTTATGGCAGGCATGGACTCAGCTCACTTTGTCCCACTCTCTTTGTGACTATGCATCCCATTCAAGACCCTGAAATAACTTGTTACTTACAGATTGCTTTTTTGTTTTGTTTTTGTTTTTGCTTTTGTTTTTTAATGTACCCTTGCAACATCTTCCTTTTAGACTGGAAATACAGGAAGATTCCTGATTCAATCTGAAGACAAAAGCACACTCCATCTCAGCATATCTAGCAGATGTTCTCTTCATAGGCAGGGAGAAAACATGGCAAGTTACTGAATCCAGCTGGTTCCTAAATCATTCTGAAATTCTCCCTGTCTACTCCCAAAAGATGTAAATTGGCCCATAAAGAGAACAGCAGGCAACATGTCTATAAATAAGGCCACAAAAGAACTCATATTGCAGGAAGAAACTAATGGAAGCTAGGAAAAAATGACCATTGTTTGACTAAAGTAGGTAAATTAAGACCTCTCTATGAATTTGCTGCTATGTAAGAAGGGTTCAATATTCAATCAGCCAAGAAATATTTATCTTTTGCTTCTTCTTTCTTTCTTTCTTTCTTCCTTCCTTCCTTCCTTCCTTCCTTCCTTCCTTCCTTCCTTCCTTCCTTCCTTTCTTTCTTTCTTTCTTTCTTTCTTTCTTTCTTTCTTTCTTTCTTTCTTTCTTTCTTTCCTTTCTCTCCCTTACATTGCTTTTATTTTCCAATTTTCCAGATCCTTATTTTGACTTTGTCAAAGGGTCTGCAACAATGAAATACAGCGAGAAATTGCTATGGGAAGAGATTTTAAAGTTAAAATACAATTCCTGAAGTTCTGGGGTTTAGTCCAATGTGGACAGAACTCAGAAGTCTTTGCTCCTGACTGGGTGGCTTAGTCAGCTGAGCATCTGACTCTTGGTTTCGGCTTAGGTTATGACCTTGTGGTTCATGAGTTCCAGACCCACAT
>NC_043700.1:92832884-92897446 GCF_006229205.1 Suricata suricatta
GGAGGCATCAAGCTTCCAGAAAAAGCTCCAGGAAAGGTATTGCAAGCAACAGAAGTAGCTGTCGAATTGGGCTCTAAAGGAAAGGGTGGAAAAAAATTAAAATAAAAGAAAAAGTGAAGAGATTCAGTCAGTTAGCATGAAAGTTGGAGATAAAGTTCTTCTCCCAGAATATGGTGGCACCAAAGTATTTTTGGATGACGAGGATCATTTCTTATTCAGAGATGGTGATATTCTCAGGAAGTATGTAGTCCGAAATAAATTATTATTGAAATGGTATCAAGTGAAGCTGGCCATTCCAGTGAAGTTGTGAAATCTTTCATCATGTCAGTAATTTCCATGTCTCTGTTTTATGATAAATTAATAGTATTCAAGATAAAAAAATGCTAAAAATCTAAAGCACCCTTAATGATTCATCAGTAGACTGGACACAGCTAAGAAAGAATCACTGAGCTTGCCACAGATATATAAATAGAATCTTCTAAAATGAAAATTCAAAGGAAAAGAAAAAAAAACAGGATATCCACAAACTGTGGGTAATTATGAAAGGTGTACCTGTACCAGAGAGAGAATATCAGAAATAGAAAAAGAAAGAGAAGAAATATTTGAACTAATAATACCTGAGAAATTTCAAAAATTAATATGAGATATTAACTACATATCCAAGAAACTCAGAATAACAGGATAAATACCAAACAAATAAACAAACAAAAAAAATTAAACCTAGATATATCATAGTTTAAATTGCAGAAAATCAGCAAATAGAAAGTCTTGAGAGAGGAGGTAAGAGGACAGGGGGTAGGGGTAAATCATAACTACAGAAGAGGGAAAAGAATTCCATTGAGGGACGCCTGAGTGGTTCAGTCAGTTATGTGTCCAACTCTTGAATTTTGGCTCCTTCCACAATCTCATGGGCTGATGAGATTCGGCCCTGCATGGGGCTCCCATGCTGACAGCACAGAGCCTGCTTGGGATTCTCTCTGTCTCCCACTCTGCTCCTCTCCCTCTCCCTAAAATAAATAAAATAAACTTTAAAAAAAAGGCATTACACTGGAATTCAGAAACTATGCAAGCAAACAGAAGGGGGTGAAATATTTTACATGTTAAATATTAAATGTTTATAAATAAAAAAAGTCAGCAACCTAGTATTTCAAATCTAGAAAATTATCCTCCAAAAGTGAAGACAAAATAAAGACTTTCTCAGACAAACAAAATTGAGTGAACTTGTCACCAGTAAAATTCCCTTGCAAAAAACATTGCAAGTTCTTCAGAGTGAAAGAAAACTATGGGTCAGAAACATGGATCAACATAAATTAAGGAAGAATGTTAGAGAAGGAATAAATGAAGGCAAATCAAAATCTTGTTTTTCTTACTTTGAAGTAACAAATAATTCAATATATAGTAATAATGTATTTGGTGATTATAGCTTATGGATGTGAAATGAATGACAGCAACATTATGAGCCTTGGATAAAGAAACAGAGAATACTCAATTATAAGGTAATTGTACTATCTGTGGATGGAATAGTGGTTTTTTTTTTAAGTGGACTTAAAGTACTTGTAAATGTCTGTTGCATATCCTAAGGCAAATGCTTTTATTTTTAAATACAAAAGTAGAATAACATGTTGTCAATATTTAGTTTTGGTGTAGTGCCAATAGTGTAATTTGCTTTTATTTCCCTTGCTGAGGAGACATATCTAGAAAGATGCTTCCACAGCTGGTGTTAAAGAAATTAGTTTATGTTTTCTTCTAGGAGTTTTATGATTTCAGGTCTCACATTTATTTTCCTTATCTCACTTTGAGTTTATTTTTGTTTATGGTATAAATAAGTGGTCCAGTTTTATTCTTGTGCATGTGCACAGAGAAGGGGACCATCAACAAAACAAGGTAACCCACTATATGGGAGGAGATATTTGCAAATGTTCTATCTGATAAGGGGTTAATATCCAAAATATATAAAGAACTTCTATAACTCAACACCTAAGAATCTTAAATAATCTGATTTAAAATGGGCAGAGGGTCTGAATACACATTTTTCCAAAGAGGACATTCAAATAGTCAACAGACACATGAAAAGATCTCACTAATCAGGGAAAAAGGAACCCTCATGCACTGTTGGTGCAATGAGTGGCACTGTAAATTGATACAGTCACTGTGGAAAACAGTATGGAGGTTTCTCAAATAATTAAAAATAGAGTTAGCATGATCCAGTTAGTATTTACCCAAAGAAAATGAAAATGTGAATTCAAACAGTTATATGTACCCCTATGTTTATTGTAGCATTATTTATAATAGTCAAAATATGGAAGCAACCCATGTGCCATCTATAGGTAACTGGATAAAGAAGATAGATAGTTTAGATAATGGAATATTCTTCAGCCATAAAAAAGAATGAGAAATTACCATTTGCCACAGAGTAGACAGAGGGTATAATGCTAAGTGAAATAAGTTAGAGAGAAACAAATACCATATGATTTCATGGAATTTAAGAAACAAAAAAAGTTAACAGATAAAGAAAAGAGAGAAACAAACAGAAAAACAGACTCTTAAATACAGAGAACAAGATTATAGTTGCCAGAGGGGAGGTAGGTGAGGAGATGGGTGAAATAGTTAAAGTGAATTAAGAGACACTTATCATAATAAGCACTAATTTAGAATTGTTGAATGACTATATTGTACATCTGAAACAAATATAACACTATATGTTAATTATGCTTTACTAATTTTAAAAATGAATTCTATTTCATAGCTTCTTGAGGATTTTTCCCCTTCTGTTTCAGGAATTATATATTTTTCTGGTGTTAATTTTTTTCCTATTGTTTTTCTCATGGGTAAGCAATCATATTGCAATTTTTTTTTCAAATACCTGGCAATTTCTGGATTCCTATTCCTATTTATTTTATTTTTTAAATTTTTTAATGTTTTTTAATTTATTTTTGAGAGACAGAGAGAGCGTGAGCAGGGAAAGGTCAGAGAAAGAGGGAGACACAGAATCCGAAGACAGGCTCCAGGCTCTGAACTAGCTGTCAGCACAGAGCCTGTAGCAGGGCTCGAACCCGTGAACCGTGAGATCATGACCTGAGCCGAAGCCAGACGCTTAACCGATGAGCCACCCAGGTGCCCCGAATTCCTATTCATATTTAAGAACAAGAGAGGAAAACTACCAGGAGATAATGCATGGATATAGGACTGGTTGAATAGCATTTGGAATTTCTAAATGAGAAGTCTTTATCTTGAGGTACTAGCATTCTCAATGTCTGCCTTTGTTATTCCAGGATGATTTATTCACTCTGTTTTTGAAAGAACGTATCAGGATATTTCCTAGATAAATAGCAAAAAATTAGAAGTTGCCGTGAGAAAGATGCTAAGGCTAGACTTCTCATTTGTAGTGCTTTTCAGTTCTACTTTTTCAACAAACAAATTATACCCAATGTTTTTGAGTTATCAGACTCTTGGCAGATAACATCACATTTGACTATTTTTTCCTTCATCCATAATCAAGACTATTTTTCTATTGTTGTATTTCACCCCTTAACCACTCCTCCACCTGATATATATAATATTATTTAATATTATTTAATATATATATACACTTCCCAGAAATATGTGCAAATCTCACATTTATTTATGTCCTTTCTCCTATTTTCTTTATAATTAGGGATTATGGCTTTTGTACTTCCTTACTCTCTCTTCAGTTGGTATCAGAAAGAAGGAGATAAATGAAGTATTCTATCATGTTTACACCATCTTTAAATGAAGATATTCTATTTTATTTAAGAAGAAAAACTTTATAACTAAACAATGCAACTAAAAGTAAGCAGTATAATTTAATTAAAAAGAAACCTTCTGCTTGCACAATCTAATTTTTTCCTTTAAATAATTCTGTCAAGTTAATTACTGATTTTGTATATTTTATATAAGGGAATGAATGGATAAATAAATGAATAAATAAATGGATGAAAAAATAAAAGGAAGGACTGAAACCCATGGTTTCTAATTCTAAACTGTAAGCTATTTCATTTAGTTGGTGACATTTAATGTTTTATTCAAAGCAAACAGGTAAACAAAATAGCTTTCTGTTTTATCATCTCGCTAAGCCCGAAATGGGAAAATAAATAATGGCTAAATTAAATTAGATGCAAAGATTCAGTATTGATTCCTTGAAGCTAGTTAATCAGAGAAGAACTTATGAAGATCTATACTAGAAGCTGTTTAAATGTTAAGATATGTAAACAGGTGTCTGCTTGGTAGCAGACTAGAGTAATAGAAATCAATAAAATTATTGAAAACACACACATATGCACATTCACTCACTGCAAGTAATTTTTTGCAAGGCCTTCTAAATCTGGTAAATCTTTGTTCCCCAATATGTATATCCATTCTCTGAGATGCAGATTATTCGGTAAGGCAACTTTACATTTCTTCCACTCCCCAAAATTCCTCCTCAAGGGGATAACAAAAAAAAGTATGATAATAAGTCTGGGGAGATGTAAAGTTCATGAATTGATAGATGGCCTGAAATTAACTATTTACATTTTATATAAAGAGGAAATAAAGAGGGAATATATAAAATTTTGAGAATTTACAGGGCACATTATCACAGGGTACTGGAGGTAGAAAAAAGTAAAATAAATTGAATTAATAAATGTAGATGATAGTCAACTGTGTTATTTTATCAAGCATTTTAAAGGCATTTAAGAGAAATCTGAATAAAGTAGATGATGTGGGGCCCAGTTTTGTTGAAATGGAGAAAAACATAAGCTTGGACTTAACATCTAAAGATATGTGTTTGATTCCCAGTGTTCCTCTTTGCTATTTGTTTCAGAGTCAGTCATAATGTTTCTGAGTTTGACATCTATTTTAGTATCATAAGAGAAATACAGTACTTCTCTCTTGTCAATATGAAATTTAAATTTTCTAATGTATAGAAGAATTTTATAGAATATTATGTCTGTTCTAAATCCTATTCTCACTTGCAAAGTATATGTGTCAGCTGACCTGGATTGATTGCATGCTTGAGTCTTAGCCAAATCATGAAACTATGGAACACATGATTTCTAGTCTTTCAACATTGTTTAGCAGTAATAGTAAATTTTGTGAGTAGTATCTGGTTTTTATGGAGCCTAAGGGTAGTTGGAGTTCAATAGTTGGTGCTAGTGACATAGAATAACCATCCATGTCTACATAAGTGGCTCATCCTCGAGATCTTCAGCACAGGCAAAATTCGGGATTCCTGGTAACTAGGTCTTTTGCTGATGGTTCAAGGCAGATGACAACATATATCATTTTTTTAACCTGGCCCAGTTATGGGAACACTGGTAAAAATTGAATTAAACAAAAGTTAAAATTGAGATTCTCATAAAATTTTCAATTAAAGGAGATGAAATATTCAGTTTGTACACAAATCTAAATATCAGAAAAAAGTATAAAGTGAACATGGATAAGGTCCCTTAGCCAAATATTGTACAATGAAAAGGAGTCCAGGAGATTGCCAAGAGGAATATTACAAATTTTAGAAGTCAAGAGAAGAATCTTTTAAGAAAAAGAGAGAATCGTTTTCAGTATTCAATAGTCTCTCATGATTTGTGTCCTTCTCTTGAGGACTGAAGGGGGAGGGGGAGGGGAGAAGGGAGTGATGGGCATGGAGGGGGGCACTTGTGGGGAGAAGCACTGGGTGTTATATGGAAACAAATTTGACAATAAACTATTAAAAAAAAGAAAAAAGAGAGGACTCAGTTATCCTGAGTCTTGTGATCTTCAGCACCTTAAATATGGAAACCCCTGCATCATCCAGCTGGAAATTATAGCCAAAAACTTAAATCAAGGACAGAGCATATCACACAAACGTATAAACTCACCTCTTACTAAAATAGAGAACAGGAAAGTTGTTCTCAGATGAGCATCAACAGAAAGGCAAGAGTAGGGAGTCCAGTTGACTGCAAATTATCCGCACCTTTCTCCTATCTGCCTAAAGAAAAATTGAAAGAAAAAAAAAACAGAAAACAAACAACAACAAAAAACAACAGGAGACAATTGGTCATTCCCCTCCAGTTTCAAAACCATTTCAAGCTTGTTTTCTTGTTTAGCACTTCTGCCTTCAATTTTTAAGTCTTCAACTTGCTATTTCTTGTATATCACTGTACTATTTCCTTAACCTGAGCAATGCATACTTACACACCAGGTTATGGTAAGAACTGCAGCATCCCGGTTTCCTCTGTGTTGGTACAGGTTGCTGCCTGGTTAACATATTGCCTGCCTTCCTCTCTTCCTGTCACTCCCACCTAGAGAACAATGTTGGACACCCACAGGGCAGTGATACAGGTCAACCAAATGAAGTAGGATAAGGGCTTACCACACAGTGAAACACATAATGCTCTCACTTATGTTTCCCACATGTGAAATCTGTCCTCTAAAGACCTGACTTAATGCACATGCTTGTATTGTTTAAGTCATAACATTCTCTACTTTTTACTATTTTATTTTCTTGGTTTTTGAAACTAGCATAAGGATGTTATAACACACCATATGCACATTATTACCCTCACTGTAGGTGTCTATTGATAGTATGCATTCTTCTAGGATTCTAGAATGGAGCAGAAATATTGTGGTTAGTATATAATCTCATTGTAACTGAGGAAAATATTGTAAAAAGATTTTATACTATTCATCTGCAGATTAATGTTTCCTGTGTTTTAAAAGGCATGTTACCCAGCAGCAGATGAATAGTATAAAATGTTTAATTAAAGTCAGTCATAGCCTGCTGGCAAGAAATGACCTTACCTTCAACTCAACACTCGGACCTAAAGCATCTATTGTTTTCATTTTAAAGGAATTCAATGAAGAATATTATTTCTTGGCTTGATCAAAAGCCATTTATTGAGTGCTTATTGTATGTAAGTACTTGAGGGTGCCAGGCACTAGGGAGTTTCAAACATGAATATGAAAGCATTATGTCTAGAAGAAGCTATCAGACTGATTGTCCAGAGAAGCATATACCACAAGCTGTGGATATGTCATTCCAGGGCAAATGAAATGATGGACACAAGAGAGTCATGTTGAGTATGTGAAGGGAGATCTCAGTAATACTTTCACTAACATGGTATATATCAGATAATACATGAAGAAAGGATTTTATTCCAAATAGAAAATAGATAGAAAACATGCAGTCAAGCAAGTAAATCTGCCTGTTAACTTTGCAGTGCTGAGCACGTTGCTGATCTTTGATTACTTCCTGAACCTCTTCCTCTTGGACATCCTGATCTCATGAATGACAGCACCCCGGAGAAATTTTCCCAAGTTAGAAATTTAGCAAGCCTCTTTGATTCCTCATTTTGAATTATTTCCACACAAAGTTTCTGTCATCAAATCCCATCAATTTTACTTTTAAGTATTTCTCAAAAATGTCCCTTCTTTTTAAACCTCACCTTCTGCCACTACCTAGCTTCTAGAATTAGACAATTCTAATTCCTCATCCATGCAACTTAAAACAGCCTCTTAATCAATCTCTCAGTCTTTAATCTATTCCTATCCACAACTTAACTTCTATATTTGAGCCAGAATGAACCTTAAATTGCAAATATAACTGTCATTATCCCACTCACAATCCTTTAATGACTTTCTAATGCTTTCAAGGCTCCATTTCACTCTTTGATCTGGTAGAAAAGGCCCTTTGTGATTTGGTCTGAACTTCCCAACTTCATGTTATTTACTCACTAATTTTTGGTGTGTAGAGTCCACTGCTCTTCAGTCTTCAAATCAGTCTCTCTTTTTCCTTATTTCTCTTTCTCTCAACACACAGGCACACACACATGCATGCACACATGCATGAACCTTTCCTATACCTTTATATTCATAGATATACCCATAACACCATCTCTCTTGTGATTTCACTTAGCTGACTCATACTTTAAGACTTAACTGTTCTTCACAGACAGCACCTTTTTGACATCTGGACCTCTGAAACTTACCTTAAAGTTATATGCTTTTTCCATATGTCTCCATAGCACAGGTTTCATACCTCTGCCAAACACTTATCATAGTATATAACAATTTGTTTTTCACTTGGTTCTTGTGATGAATCTGAGCATATTGTCATATTCAGATTTTTTTGGTTTTAGTTTTCATCTCTAGTACTTCATCCATTATTTCACATAGTAAATGTGAAGCTTCTTAAGTACTCATAAAAGAATAAGTGAGCAAATAAAGGGATGAAAGTGGTTACCTGTTTTTGTTTGCTCTGAACCCTTCCTTTGGGACCTAACTATGTATGCCCCATTGCTGGAATTGCATATCATAGTCCTTCATTTTCTAGATATAGAGATAAGCATGGAGTCCAACCTGTCTTACTTAGGAGATGTCAACAGATACTTGATGACCACTTCCTAAAGTATTTTTGGTAATAGTCAAGCATCAGAAGTGCTAGATTAAAATTTAGGTTCTATGATTTAATAAAGGGGAGTTTGGGAATAATTTAACTTGCTTGTTGTAGTAGGGACTGGCCATTACCTACCTAGGAGCCATTCACCATGCCATCCATGTTGGCTCACTTCAATTTTATTTAGGTGCCCAACCTCTCACACATGATTTAGACTTAAATTCCTATCAGTCTAAGCCAATCATGAAGTTCAGTATCAGTGATTAGGTTAGGAGGTTAGGATAATATGAGGGAATAGCCCTTGGAGAGTTGCTGAGAAAGATTGTATCCTCTTACTTAGGAAGAAGATGTCCTTTTATATGAGGTAGAGGGTTTTGCCTCTTTCATGTTTCTCCTGGAATGGTGACAGTAACCCTAAAATGAAGTACAACAGCCTGAGGCCAAGGGCACACATTCAGAATAGCAGAGTGAATAGATTTAAAAGAAGTGCATTTTTGATGATATTAAGTTGCTGAATTACCTGTCTTGGGTCACCCAACACTGAGAATTCTTGTTATGTAAGATGGTAAACTGTCCTTATTGTTCACTTCGGATGAAATGTGATTTTATGTTACTTGCATCAATAGTTTCTTAATTCATAATGATAATGTTAAACTATTCAAAGTGATGAAATTAACAATCATGTTTAACTGGGGGTTTTACATTTTTTCTGTTGGAATCACAAATTGAACAGTCCAGATATTTTGATAACTTGTCTTTTTCTCAAAATTCAGTCCAATTACTTGAATGTTAAGTAAAACAAACAAAAGTTAATAATATATATAAAAATAACCAGGTACGAAATGGAGAAAACTAAACATAGTCATCTGATAAATGTGTGATATGTTAAGATTTGATAGAAGTTTCAAATAAATATTTGAGGAAACATGATCATAATCCAGGCTTCTCATACAATATTCACTTTGAGCTATACTACATAATCTCACTTCACTAAAATATGAATTTAAGATTAAATATCATAAAGTGACCAAAAGTAGTATGACTGAAGAAATATAATTTTCCAAACACTAAGAAATTATTGACTATATCATTTCATTTTTATTTTAAATATGTAACGATTATCACATATATATTTCCATATTGTTAATTAATCAGGGAAAAGGAAACAGTATTTCATGTATAATAGTAATTGCTTAAAGTAAATTTGCTTTGTACCTGAAACAGTGATATATATGTATATAAGGTTGAATATAAACATTAGTTTAACAGCAATAAATATATCTATTGAGATAATTATCAATTGGTGGTAGGTATATTATTTTCTAGGAAGTAAGGAAACTAATAATCATTGGAACCAAAATAATCACCTTTGAAATACTAATGATTTTCCATTTATACACTGAAGTGTTCAGAAAAATTAATGACATTGTTGAATTTGATGATTAGTAGTCAAAACATGAGTTAAACCCAGGTTTGTCTATGTCCAAAACTTATGTGCTTTCCATCTATATTCCCCCATGTCAGGTGGGACATCTATTATTTGGTAAAATCAGTAAGGACTTATTTTATCCTCTCTTAATAGACACTTCTTTTGCTCATATTGTAGTAAGAGTACAGGTCAATATGGCTTACTACAAAGTTGTATTCACAGATTATGAAAGCACAGAGTTCATTTTGGAAGAAACTCATTTGGCCTAGAAAAAGACAAACAGTTAAGTGTTGATTAAAAAGATGGTTGAGACATGGAAAATTATAATGAGATACTACACAGTATTTAAATAATTTTAATAGTCATCATTATTCCATGTATGCAAGAATAAAGATACTCAGCACATTTATCCTACACCACATATTTCACTTTCAATTCCCTGAGATATTTCCTCATGATAAGATGGTGAACTTTATACCAAAATGTCAGTTAAAAAAAGGATTTGCCATAAAGAAAGGTTCTACAATATAGATTTTCCCATAAAACCATAAAAAGGAGAAAACTGTACATGTTAAAATTTTAACTTAAGTTATATGAGGTTATACTTTTTGTTGTACTTGAATGGTTGGAAAACAGAATGTGATTGTGCTGACTTTTATTTCAAGATGACAGACTGAGCCCATATATTTATCTTGATTTATATGTAGTAAAAAAGGGATTTTTTAGAAAATAAAAAGTAACTTGCTTTGGAAGTAGACTAGTAAAACTGCAAAATTCTAGCTTACATTCTTTAGGTTCTACAGTGACCATTAGGGTGATTAATAACATTCCTGAAGAATGCTTCTTTTTTTCACCTGTAAAATTCAATCCCCCATTAATCAGTGATTCACCATTGATTATTTACTAATTTAGTATGATTGTAAATATAGAAAGAAGTAAATTTTAGCATAATCTATCAATCAATTAATTAATTAAGGAGTTCACTTATGAGATTGATATAGAGCAGACACATCTATGAGACGATATCCAGAGAGACCCTACAGTGAAAAGTTTTGGGGCTCACTGACAGTTTTAGATCCTACACGTTCCTAGTTCTATTTTTCTTTAGTCCTAAAATGAAATGCATTATATTTAACTTACTATGATTCAAAGCATGAGCCATGCTTTCTTTTTTTTTTTTTTAATTAATTTATTTATTTTGAGAAGGACAGAGTACAAGCAGGGTAGGGACAGAGACAGGGAGAAAGGGTCCCAAGTAGGCTCTGTGCTGCCAGCACTCTTACAAACCTTGAGATCAAGATCTGAACCCAAACTGAGAGTCCAACACAACCAACTGAGCCACCCAAGTGTCCTAAAACTTGAAACATGCTTTCAAAATTATTGCTTTTAAAATCTGTCCATGAATTACAATCAACTATAATTTAATTCTAGAATTTAATCCTGGAACTATCTCCATAAATTCTGACTTGATAGGTTTGATACATATTAATTACTCAATAAGCATCAATGAATAGATGGAGTGGAATATACCAGATGAGTGGAAGAATAATTAAATGAATGAAATGATATAAGAATATCTACATATGTATTTGTACTGTTAGAGGTAGTAGTTTAATATAGGTATATATACTAAGAGCTATATTTCTGCCCATAGTTAAGTTTTTTATTCAATAGAAATGAGGATTGTTATTGCCTTCTTTGATGTCTGTGTTATGAGTTGAATTAGAGCATCTTCCAGTATAACCAAGTGTTGAAATTACCAACACTATTTACATCCAGAGAGAGCATGATTACAGCTTGCAACCTCAAGATATCAGCAATCTGATTGGCAACATATTGTGAGGCAAGCTCTAACTCAATCTCTCTTCCATCACCATAATTGATGAGTTCTTACATAAATTCTCCCTTTTTTCCTCCAAAATTACCTTGTCAACAATAAAGGCAATGGAAATATGAAAGAACAAAGCACTTTTATAAGTTCCAAAGATTCTGAAATTATTTTTATCCCCTCTTGGTAGACACTTTCTTTGGGCAGTACTTCTTTTTAGTAGCACATCTGACACTGGACATCTGACCTCTGCTACTCTAATAGTTGTTAATAGAAACCTCACCTCATGCAAAGATAAAATGGATTTTTGGCAGCTGTGAGAGATTATGAAGAGTAAGACCAATCTTAGTTGGAATCAGAAGAAAAGAAGGCATCTGTACCTTAAACTCCTCAGCTGGTTTTCATTATACATCAAGCCTACATTTATTACAAAGAGGGTAGCCAAGAGACAGACATTGATAGGTCTTTGCACTTAGAATAAGAAGGCCAGTACTTGATAAATTTTACTTTTCATCTTGAGTTCAAATGACTCTTAAATCTGTTTGAATTATACAGCATATATCTGGAGACAAACTCAAGAAGACCTCTAATTTTGCCCTTATCTGATTGGTTTGCCCCTTATTTTTATCTTGAGTATAGTGAAATCTTAGTTCTTTGAACTCATTAAAAGAAATAAATGGTTCTATAAATCCCTAAAGTTTTATAAATAAAACTCATTTAAAATTGGTTTTATGATATACTTTATGTATTTATGTTTAATATGGTTTTGTTTGATGTCTTGAGAATTTATAATATGACCAAACAAAGAAAGAGGCTAATGCAGAGTCCTGACATAGGAACAGCTTCCTATGAGCCTAATTTCCACAAGTAGAGAATAACTGAATTATTATTCGTAGGGTAATTTTTTGTTGTGTTTTGTAAACTTTACATACTTAAATATTGGTAAGGTAAATAAAATGCCCTCTCTTAAGCATTGTCTATAGTATTAATATAACTGCAGGTCCAGAATACATAATATTTTAGAAGACTAAAAGAGGGAGGAGAGAGGGCTTATACCCATATATGTAAATCAAGGGAAAAAAGAATGCAACCTAAAGATCTCTTCACATTCCATACTTGAGTTCAAAGAAAGAATGGTAGTTTCAGATGTAACATATTTAGAGAAATTTTGAGTTACTTTGAGAGAGCAGTAAGAGAAAATAAGGCTAGGAATCATTAGAAACATCTATTTATGTGGGCGCCTGAGTGGCTCAGTCGGTTAAGCATCAGGCTTCGGCTCAGGTCATGATCTCATGGTTCCTGGGTTCCAGCCCCGCGTCGGGCTCTGTGCTGACAGCTAGCTCAGAGGGCCTGGAGCCTGCTTCACATTCTGTGTCTCCTTTTTTCTCTTCCCCTCCCTGTTCGTGCACTCTCTCTTTCTCTCTCTCTCTCTCTCTTTCTCTCTCTCAAATAAATAAACATTAAAGAAATTTGAAAAAAAAACGAAAAAGAAAACCAGTTAATTCCATTCCATTAAATAAAATTAAATAAACATTTTAAATATATATGAAACTTAATATATACCACACATTGTGTTGGATAAATACTGAGATGGATAGTAAGACATGATCCCTATCATTAGCGAGCATATAAACAAATAGGAAGATAGAAACATACAGTTGATTTTACCTCACTGAGAATTTGGAAGATGAAACTATGACTAAGCTTGTAAAATTAAGAATTTATTCTTTCTTTTTTTTAAATTTGTTGACAGGCAATGTATTCAGAAGACTCACATAAAAAGGTTTAAGTAGATATTTAATTAAAAGTCCTCTTTCTACCTCTGTTTTTCTTAACTAGAACAACTTTTAATTTCTTATTTATATTCTATAAAA
Source organism: Suricata suricatta (assembly GCF_006229205.1). Classification (NCBI taxonomy): domain Eukaryota; kingdom Metazoa; phylum Chordata; class Mammalia; order Carnivora; family Herpestidae; genus Suricata; species Suricata suricatta. The sequence continues at coordinate 92,846,387 of NC_043700.1, forward strand.
TTTTGTTTACAAATGAAGGATTTTATATATATATATATGTATATATTGTTTCCCCATGTTTACAAAAATTGTAGCATACCACATAAGTATTCTGCATTTGGGTTGTTTATTTTTACAAAAGATGTTGAAGATATTTCTACACAAAAAATAAAGAGCTTCTATATTTGTTTTATTTTATTTTTCATATACATGATGTCATAATGTATTTAATTGACATTGAGGTATGTTAAAAAAACACAAGAAAACAATGTTGCAATGTATAACCTTTTAAACATATTTTATCCTCACATATGTGCTGATATATTTTTATGATGAATTTTTATATGAAATTGCTGATGAAAAAGGGAATATGTGTATATAATTTTGATAGAATGATAGTGAGTAGAGTAGCTCATCAATATTACTATTCTTCCTCTAAGTTCAAAGTGAGACTGCACTTCTTCATCCTTTGAGTGACATCTAGAGTGACCTGCAATTTCCTGAGATAATTATGTGACATAAAAGATTAATAATCTTTATTATTTTTGACACTGGGCCTATTCTACCACATGTAGATAAATATTTCCTACTTTCCTTTCATGGGGAATGTACCAATGTGCATGCCTACCAGAACCATAGTTTTTAAAACATTGTTGATCATTTTATATCAGATGGATTTTTAAAAGTTGTATTACAATGGAGTTTTAATTTTCATTTTCATTAATTAATATAAGTAAAATCAAATACTTTTTCCTACATTTCAGAATGACTTGTGTGTCTTTTTGCATGAATTATGTGTTTATTCTTTCATTCATTGAAACAAATAATTTTGACCACTTATATAGCACCCACTATTCTAGGTGCAAGGGAAATTGGAAATGAACAAAGTAATAAATCTTTTCCAAACTTAAATTTACCATGCTGGTGGGTATAGAAAAATAAGAAACAGACTAATGAGACGCAGGTATTTGAGACAGGGATTACTGCCATAGAGAAAAATAAGGCAGGTGAGAGATATGTAGATAACATGATGACGTTGGTGTGCAATTATAAAATGTAATCTGGAAGCATAGAATAGAGGAAATGAGGTGGTGAGTCATGTGGATGTTCGGGGAGAACATTCCAGAAAACAGACAGCAAAAGCAAAACACCTGAGTAGCATACACTTGGTGCCAAAGGAGCTACACAGACAGTGTGTCTGGAGAAAAAGGATGAGTGCAGAAAAGCTCTTAAGAAATGAGGGCACAGAGGGATAATTTCTCATTATACAGAACCCTATAGGTCATTTTAAGGACTTTGGTTTTTATGCTACTGGAGATGATTGACCAGAAGGGTAATATGACTTATGCTTAAAAGGATCATTCTGACTACTGTGTTCACATTCTTGAATCATTGTTATTGATGAGTGGATCAAGAAGATGTGGTATATATACACAATGGAGTACTACATGGCAATGAGAAAGAATGAAATCTGGCCATTTGTAGCAAAGTGGATGGACATCGAGGTGTCATGCTAAGCGAAATAAGTCAGGCAGAGAAAGACAGAAACCATATGTTTGCATTCATACGTCTAGCAGGAAAACAAGAGAGACCTAATGGAGAACCAGGGGGAGCGGAGGAGGGAGAGAGATTGGGGAGAGAGAGGGATGCAAAACTTGAGAGACTATTGAATGCTGAAAATGAACTGAGGTTGAAGGGAAAGGGGGAGGGGGGGAAAAGAGGTGTTGGTGATGGAGGAGGGCACTTGTGGGGAAGAGCACTGGGTGTTGTATGGAAACCAATTTGACAATAAACTATTTTTAAAAAATAAATAAAATAAATAAAAAATAAAATTTTATTTCTTATGAATCTATAACAAGTCTGTATATATCAGGGAGATAAGTCTTTTGTCACATGAGTGGCATGAATTTTTTCCCCTTACTTTATCATTTATTTTTGCTTTTTTTAAAAGGATTTCACTATTGTTTGTAACTTTATGATGTAAGAGCTATTTTTAATGTAGTCAATATTATCAAAATTGTGTTTTCTAATTATTTGATTTTAGGTAGAATTAGCTTCTCTACTCCAAAGTAGTAAAATATAATCCTTGGTTCATTTTTATTTGTCTGTTTTATTTTTCACTTTTTTTTAAACATGGAAAATCTCTGGTCTATTTGGAATTCATCCTTGTAAGAAGTATGTATCAACCTAATTACTTTCTCACAGATTGTTTTTCAATTGTCTTAATAATTGTTATTCGATTTTTTTGAATGGGCAATATTTTTCCAACTTAATTTTAAAGACCCCTTTTATAATAAAGTTATGTTTGTATAGAGATTATTTCTGAACTTTGTCCTCTGTTCTGTTAGTTTGTCTGCTTAATCATACTCTAATTTAGCACTATTGTAATACGGAGATTTTATAACACATTCTAGTAACTGGTATGTCTAGTCTTTATTACTTTCCCTTACTCCTTTTGAGCTATTTCCTAAATTTTTAGTTTTCCATAAAAATTTTAGAATTACTTTGTCTAGATCAAGGGAAAAGATATACTGATATGTTGATTGAGATAATATTAAAATTATAACATAATTTGGGAATACTTCTGTTAGTATGATATTGAATATTGTAACCAAGATTATTGTTTCCCATTTTTCTATATCTTTTGTGAATGCCAAGGAGTTTTCAAGTTTTCATCACAAATTTCTTCCTTCTTGTTAAATTTATGATTTAGAAATTATGCATTGCATATAATTTGTAAATAGGATTTTCTATAAATAAGAAAAAAAAACTGTATAAGAAAACAAGGCACCTGCGTGCCTCAGTTGGTTAAGCATTCGACTCTTGACTTTGGCTCAGGTCATGATCTCATTTTCCTGAGATTGAGACCTGAGTCAGGCTCTGGGCCTGCAGTGTGGGGCCTGCTTGAAATTCTCTCTCTACCTCTGTTTCTGTTCCTCTTCTGCTTCCTCTCTCTCTCTCTCTCTCTCAAAATAAATAAATTTTAAAAGAAAATAATTTCAATAGTGTACCAGAACCTTGCTACAATATAGCTCCATTACCTCCTGCTTCTTTGATCTGTTATTGTCACACAAATTATATCATTTTACATTTCATATATATTGCTTCATATGCTGTGTCAATCATCACGGACTTATAATTTTTGCTTTATTAAATTGCCTTTGAAATAATGTAGGATAGGGGCACTTGGGTTGTTGGGAGCTATCTGAACTCACAGCTATCTGAACTCACTATCTGAGTGAAAATTCCTGGTGAGGGTACAGCAAGTTTGAACAGTCTCTTGCTCCCAGACAGCCACCAAAGTCCACCCTCTTGAAACTTTCATTTCTGCTTGGGCACCAAACCTCTGAGTGCTTTGCTGATTAGTGTCAGGAGCAGCCTGTCCCCCTGCCCTGTCCCTCAGGCGTGATTGCCCCTGGTCAGGGAAAGATGAATAAACTAGATACACCCTAATGATACTAAGGCAAGCAACATATAATTTTCCCCTAAGCAATTAACTGGTAACTGACTACCTTCTGGGCCTGGACGCCTTTGTAAAAGTCACTACTGCAATAAAATGTATCAATCATCTTTGGGATTGTGAGAACAGGCATTATGTCTCCTGAGAATCCTGTTTTTCTGGGAACTTTCTCGTAGAGTTATAAACAGCCTAATGACCCTTGCTCATAAAAAAACTGACCTTTACTAAACAATGCTGTTTGCCTCTTGGTTAAAGGTCGCTTCCTTAAGGCTAGACCTGAGGTTTTGTAAAAATACCTATGACAACATGAGTGCCTATAGCTAAGTTTTTTTATGACAATCAATACTACTAGAATTGTAACTTGTGAAGAACCCATGTCCTGGAAAATTGTAAAAATTATCTATGAGAAATTATTTACTGCTCTTTCTGGTCCTTGTACCTTTCACCATAAGTAAAGCTAGAGAATCAGACAGAGCAGAGATGCCTGCCCGGTGATCAGAAAGAAACTCGAGGCTCTCTGACTCTCTTTTGCCAACACTGTCTACCCTTCAGGGGAACCCTGGACCTGCTGGAGCTGGAGTCGGGCACTGGATGGCTCAATCAGTTAAGTTTCTGACTTCTGCTCAGGTCATGATCTCACGGTTTATGAGTTCAAGCCCTGCATAGGATTCTGTGCTGACAGCTCAGAGCGTGGATCCTGCTTCAGATTCTGTGTCTCCCTGTGTCTCTGCCACTCCCTAATTCCTTGCTTGTGCTCTCCCTCTCTCTTTCTTAAAAATAAACATTAAAAGAAAAGCTTAAAAAGTTATGTAGGATAAAATAATATTATAGATAAAACATGCATTAATAGTGTCTTTTGTATTTATCATTTGTAGTTATCTTTATCAGTATTCTTTATTTTTTCATTTAGATTCATGCTATTTTTTAGTGTGTTTTCATTTCAAAATGAAAATGAAAACTCTCTAGTATTTCTTGTTAGTAAGATCTGGTAGAGATGAATTCTCACAGTTTCTGTTTATTGAGAATGTCTTAATTTATAGTTCATTTTGAAAGATATTTTTCCTGAATGTAAGATTATTGGTTGACAGTCTGTTTTTATTCAGCACTTTGGATATCATGAAAATGTTTTATGGCCTTGGTGGTTTCTAATTTGGAATCAGCCATTAATTTTGTGGGAGTTCCCTTGTATATGACAAGTTATTATTTTCTATGTCTTTCAAGATTCTTTGTCTTGTCTTTAAACATTTAGATTATGATATTTCTATGCGTCGATCTTTTTGAGTTTACTTTTCTTGGAGGTATTGGGTGTTTTAGAAGTTTTGGCCATTATTTCTTCAGAGACTACCTCTGGCCCATTTTTTTGTTGCCTAACCTTGTGGGACTCCCATTATATGTATGTTGGCACATATGATACAGTCCTGCAAGTGCAATTGTGTTCATTTTTCTTTATTCTTTTTGCTTTCTTTTCCTTGGACTGGATAATCTCAATTGGCTTCTGTTTAGTGTTTCTTTTTATGCTTTCTTCTGCCTGCTCAAATCTCCTATTGACTGTAGTAAATTTTTCGTTAAATATACTTTATGATTTCTGATTTTTTATTGTGTCTTTCTTATATTTTTCCCTTTGCTGATAATCTCAGTTTGATGAGACATTGTTCTCAACCTTTCCTATAGTTCTTTAAGCATGATGTTCTTTAGTTCTTTGAAAATAGTTAAAATAGTTGATTTAAAGTCATTGTGTAGTCTCTGGTTTCAGGGATAGTATCAACTGTTTCTTTGTTTTCTATGTCTTTGTAATACTGCTTATTTGAATATTGTGTAATCATTTGGTAAAAAGTGGACATTTTAGATAACATAATGTAGCAACTCTGAAAGTCAATTATAGTTTTTATAGCTGCTTATGTTTGGTATTTTTATTGTTGCTGTTCATTTGTTTAGTAACTTTCCTGAACTAACACTGTAAAGTGGAGATTCTGTCCTGTGTGACTAATAATATCCCTGACCAGTTTGCTTAAGATCAGTTAGTGACTTAACAGAGCTTTTCTTGAATGCCCAACACCAGTCTCCCAGCTTTTGCCAAGTGGCTCTGGGTACATGTGAGACAGATCTTCACCACCCACCCAGGCAATATACAACTCTGTCTTACCTTTCACTTCCTGTCTTCACAGACCTTCATGGTCTCCCTGGTCATGTGCAAAGACCTGTGCATTTATTTGGTCTTCTAGATTTCCAGGAATATGTTGGAGTTTTTTAAACCTCTTACTGTAGACTTTTTGACTAATATCCCTAAGGAAAATAACTGATCTCTTTGAATAAGCTTGGATCAAACCAAAGACAAGTTTTGAGAATAGGCTCTTCCACAGAATTTCCTGGCAAGACAAATAATGGCAGTCTTCTGAGAATGGGGCTTTGTAGGAATTTGAATTCTATTTTAACTTCCTTAGAAGCTGTTAGGCTGATGATTTTCACAATAATTTCAGGACTTTATGATTCTTTCTTGGAGTTTTTTGGGATAAGATGGTGAGGATAGAACAAGTTAAAATGCCTCCAAAGCTTGCCCTTGCCAAGACTTATCCTTTTCTTTTTGTATGCATATTTCCCATATTGTTGTAAACACTTTTTTAAAAAGTAAATGAGTGAGGACCTTTCATATTTTTCGATAATACAGATTTTAAAATTTCTGACAAAATTGTTTGTTTATTTACCATGTTTCAACTTGCATTTCCAAATGGACTCAATGGGTATAATTACATAATTAATACAGTCCTTCATTTCTGTCCTTTTTTTATCCCCACTGGGTAAAAGTAATATATTTCAGATTTTACTTTTACAATGTAACATACTGTATTAAACTATACTATGCTATACTTTGTTCTATTATTTCTCCAAGGTTTTATTCTTTTTCTGCATATGATTTTTGTTTTTTGTATAATTTTACATTGTTATTATAATTTTCTTTTCTGTGACTCATCTTCCTAGTTGATAGTCTATTATTAATTATACTCAAAGCTTAATACCTGTGTTTTACTATAATTTCTCAGTTATTCTTTCATAATCTGAAGTTTTTTCTCAAACTTTTTCCTATAATAAAGTTCGTGTCCTGATATCTTACATGTTCAACTTTATCTTCCGTTTTGATACCTAACAGGCATATTTTTCTGAATTCAAATATTTCACATTTGGTTTCTTTGAATATCTTTAAGATGTGAATTCATTCTTTTCAGACATCAGACTTTTCTATAAAGAAATTTAAGGACATCACCACTTAATTTTCTTATTTATATTACTTTTAGCTCACTTTCTATAGAGTGCAATTTGATTAGTTTGAAAATCTCATACATTACTGATACTTTTCTTACTATTGATTATCAGGGCTTAAATCTTATGACATGTGGTTGGTACCCTTTTACATATAAACTCATTCTTTGATTTTGAAAATCATTTTCTTATTTGGATAATTAAATATTTGTTCTGTAACATGATTTTAGTTTCCTTTTTGAAGATTTACAAATGCATATTAGGAAACATCTTGCCTGCCTTGGATGCCTCCTTTCTTTTTTTTTTTTTTTACAAAAAAATATTTTAATTGTAATTTTTTTCTTAATTGTGACTTTTGTACACTTTACTTTTATTTTCCTAAAGTGTCTCTTTAACCCTGCATTCATTCTATTTTTATGTTTATCTGTGATTTAAGAAAAAAAGATTTTACAGAGTTTTATTAGGTTATGTTTTACTACCTTCTCATATCTCATTATTACTTCCCTGAGTTCTTCTATTTTTGTCATAGGGATTTACTTCCTATAGGATTTCACTGAATTATTTTAATAAATTTAGTTTCCTCAATGTTCATCTATTTAGTGGTATTATTCTATCCAGTGTTCTTTATTTAGTAATTCTTTCTTCTAATTCCTTTCCTTATTACATATCTTTCTAGGTGCATTACTACTTGTTTTTTATTTCCAGCTTAAGCATATTTTAGTGTCTTAAAACTAGCTATTTTAAAATATTTTTCTTGTGGAGAATGGTCTGGATAGTATTACAAGATAATTGTTTAATTTAATTAAGATGCCACAATTATACTTCTTAGATGCCACGAAGATACTTCTTTGCCAATTCTGTTGTGTGAATGATTTTTATTCTTTTTGATACGTCTACCTCTTCTATTTCTCCAAAATTTTCATTTTTGCTTCCCAGGGTGTGACACACAGCATCAGAAATGTATTTGAATTTAACTCTGTCCCTGTTTGCCTCTGCCTTCCTCCACTTAACATGTTTTACCAGGTGTTGTTTACATGAACTTACCTGCTTTCACCAGCCCTTACAAATAGGATAGACATGTTTTCTAGTCTTGGTGGAAATGGAGTTTGAGTTTTTGACTTCTTCTATTCAGAGCTTTCTATGAAAAGAAAGAATGCCTTAGCTTATACATTCATGGTGGCTACCTTATAGCCACCTCATCTTCATCTCTGAGTCACAACATGCAGCAATTGACAATAAAATTTTTTTAATTTATTTATTTTGAGCGAGAAAGAGTGCAAGTGGAAAAGGATAAGAGAGAGATAGAGAGAGAGAGAGAGAGAGAGAGAGAGAGAGAACATCCTAAGCAGGCTCCACGCTGTCAGTATGGAGCCCAATGCCAGGATTGATTTCATGAACGATGAGATCATGACCTGAGCCAAGATCAAGAGTTGGATGCTTAACCAATGTTCACCCAGGCTCCCCTGACAATAAAATTTATCAAATAAATACAAACTACCAAATAAGATGAATAGAGGTTATGTACTTGTTAATTCACTCATTAGTCATTCATCATGTATTTATTTATTCAACAGGTAAATTTTATATCACTCATTATACGTAGCTGACTAAGGTACTCATGGGCCTGTCCTTGAAGAACTTACAATCTATAGGAGAGACAAACACCAAGGAAGTAATTGAAAATGTGATATATATTTAAAAAAGAAAAAGAAGATTAGTAAGTAAGATTAATAAATTAATAAATAAAAATAATAAAATAAGATTATATACTATAAAAGCATATAAAACTTATTTTCTCTTAAACTTTGTTACATTTATGAAAGAATGACATTAATATTTTTATAGTTATTTTCCTCATTAGGCTAAAAAACTACAATAAAATAAAAACTGGGAAAATGTAATATTCTATAACAATCAAAACAACTAAAAATTTTATCAACAGAACATGAAAACAGAGTTTGATAAGGATTACTTTTTTATTATGTTTTTGTCATCTTTCAATATTTCTATTCATAAATTAGAAAACATGACTCATTTTTTCAAACACTATTTTTGGAAGCTATTGTATATGGAAGAATAAGATTTATAGGAAACTCATTGAAGCAAGTGACAATTTAATATTAAAGTTCAGTATTTTATTGAGTTTTAGTTTATTCTATAAATGTTAGTTTCTCTACAGTCAAGTACTCACCAAAACATGAGAAACAAGTTGTTTTAAAATTAGGTTTACTCTGTTTTACAGTGTCACTTATTATCAATATCCCCAACCACCTATGATTGGCTGTAAACAGAGGAACGGTCATCAGCAATTATCAATCCTCAGTAATCCAACCTAATTTTCAATAACAAAATACATTCATAACCTCCTCCTTTGGGTGGCACATAGCAGTATTAATGCCTTTTTCATTATTATTATTATTATTATTATTATCTTAAATTGTGGCTTGGCTGTATGGTCCTCAACTTTTCTTGTCACAACGAGTTGAGGGTTTCAGAGTGTAACTTGAAAAATGCAGTTGTAGCATACCAACATGAATAGTTCTACTTTGAGTGAGATGCTGAAATTTGTTGTGCAGTTATTTCAAGTTAAAATCAATCAGAATAGGGTCATTCTTTCATTATCATTATCTGGGAAGAAAGAGCTGTTTCTTTATTAGTGTATTCATTCTCAACATCTAATTCTGGGATTTAGAAGTCTAAATATTATAGGTTCTTACCTCACTTAGTAGAAAAATATTTAGTTAACATTAACTTTATTTGTTTAAACAAAAGCCACATATACTGATTTTTCTTTTAAAAAATATTTTAATGTTTTGTTTATTTTTGATACAGAGAGAGACAGAGCATGAGAGGGGGAGGGGCAGAGAGAGAACGAGACACAGAACCGGAAGCAGGCTCCAGGCTCTGAGCTAGCTGTCAGCACAGAGCCCAACGTGGGGTTCGAACCCACGAACGTGAGATCTGACCTGAGCCGAAGCTGGAGGTTTAACTGACTGAGCCACCCAGGTGCCTCCTGGTTTTTCTTTTTAAATTTAACTATATTTAGTATATAATGATAAAGGATATTTAGAATTATGTTTATTTGCCCTTTACCAAGAGGATAAGACAGTTAATATACTTTAGGATTGTCCCCATAAGCTCTGAATACTTGCTTTCCCTTTAACTTACCTACCACTCCACATTCTTGCCCCATAAGAAGAAAAAAGTAATCACAATTATAACTTCAAATAATAACCTAAACAGTCACTGTATTCTACATAGTTGTGACTATTATTTCCTTTAACAAATATTTAGTTATCACCTACAAAATGAGATAAATTTTATTTTAAAAATATATATTTTTAAATTAATGCTGACAATCCAGGGAGTGGTTTTAATAGGTAGGATATAATCATGAAAAATTAAAAAGTCAGGGAAGTCTTTCCATAAAAGTGTTGATTGAACTGAGCACTGAAGAAGGAATAGAATGTATATGGGTGGAACAGGAAGTGGTCTTCCAAGAAGAGAGAAAAGCAAATAAATGAGCCCTCTGTGTGGGTGTTGTGGGTAGAGAACTGGAGGACGTTCAGCAGATACAGGGGTGATGACCCAAAATGAGAGTAAATGATAGCAGTATTGCTGAAGGGGGCATGGTGGTGTTGGGTACAAAACTAGCTGAAGTGTTGAAGGGTCAAGTCCTCCAGGGTCTGACAGGCTAAAATGTTGGACTTTATTTTTTGAAAAAAAATTTTTTATCATTTGTTCATTTCTGAGAGACAGAGAGAGACAGAGCATGAGCAGGGGAGGGGCAGAGAGAGGAGACACAGACTGAAGCAGCTTCCAGGCTCTGAGTTGTCAGTACAGAGCCTGACTCAGGGCTTGAACCCACGGATGTGAGGTCATTGCCTGAGTTAAAGTTGGACTGAGCTACCCAGGCACCTCTGTTGTACTTCATTCCTTTTTTTTTTTTTTTTTTTTTTGGAGAGACAGAGAGAGACAGCATGGGCAGGAGAGGGTCAGAGAGAGAGGGAGACACAGAATCTGAAACAGGCTCCAGGCTCTGAGCTGTCAGCACGGAGCCTGACACGGGGCTCGAACCCACGAACTGTGAGATCATGACCTGAGCTGAAGCCGGAGACTTAACTGACTGAACCACCAAGGTGCCCCTGTTGTACTTCATCCTTAAAGAAATTAGAAATCATTCAGTCTTTAAGCAAGGAATGTGTGGGAAGGTAAGGAAGTAAGGAATGTGTGGGAAGATGAGGTCATAATCAGATTTTTTTAATGTTTATTTTTAGAAAGTGAGAGTGAGGGGCAGAAAGAGAAGGAGAGAGCTCTGTCAGCACAGAGCCCAATACATAGCTTGAACTCAATGGACCCTGAGATCATAATCTAAGCTAAAATCAAGAGTCAGATGCTTAACCCAGGCACCTCCATTTTTATTTTAAAATTTTCTCCTTCCCTGAAGAAGGACAAGAGTGAAGAGAGATAGACACGTGCAGTAGTCCTGGTGAGAGATGAGATGTAATCTTGGTTAATTCCCTGAAAGAAAGAGAGAAATGGACAGATTCAAGAGAGATTTAGCAGGTCACCGGCCAGGATGTGAAGATGTATTAAGGATGAAAGGCACTGAAGGAGAGGGAAGACTAAAGAACAAACTTCATCTACTGGAACAAGAGGATGGTGTTTAATTGGGCAATAGAATAATTTGTATAGGATATAAAAAGAGCATGCTGCCTTAAATTCAGCCCCACTTTCAAGTTTGGGCTTTATTTTCTAGGAGCAGAATAATAGGCCTCTGTTTTTTGTTTATTTGTTTGTTTGTTTGTTCCAAAAGCTGGCTTCACCATAGCAGATAGTTTGTCCAATAATGGAAGATAAATGTTTTAAGGAAAAGGGAAGTTTTACATGATTATATATTTTGAGACCCCAGAGATCATAGGTTTCAGGTGGGTGCATATCTGTGGTCTGCTCCCAGAAAGGACTCTAAGAAGATAATTGCCCCCCAAATTGAGTGTTGCCCTAAAACAGAAAACTAAGCAACAGAAAAAAAAAGAGCTATGAAGGAGATTCTGGCAGAGGAGAAATAGATGCCAAAGACAGCAAAATGTGCTTCAAATAAACCACATATTTTGGAAAGTAAGCAATTCCAAGGTAACTGCAGTAACTGCAGGGCTGAAATCCTGATACCTTACTCCAAGATTCTTAATGTTCTCTCCGAAAGAGAGAGAAAGGGGCTCTCTACAATTACTCAGTTGATTTCCAGCCAATCCTGGTAAGTATAGTCTTGATTTGATGTAGGAAAACCTGTTCCTGCAACTCAAATGTCATGCAAAAAATATTTATTGGTCACCATAGAGTGACATTTAATGTGTCTGTTTCTACTTAGTAATGGATTCTTTTGTAATTGGCTAAGAAATCTATTCTCCTTGTAACAAGTTGGATATAAACCCCCATTATAATGGGAGCAGAGGTCTGACACAACAGACATATGGCAAAATGCAGAGCTTAAACTGGCATTTTACAGATAAACCAAAATAACAGATTAACAAGTTTCAATGAACAGAATGGAAGTCACAGTTTTTGGAGAAACAAAGCACTGAGAAAATGGAAAAAGTTGATATTAACATGTAATAAGTACCTGGGGCAAGATATGCTGCCAAGCATATTGGAGAAAAATTACTTAAAAATATTGTTTAGGAAAACTTGGTAAAGTTTGAGCTAATGTGAATGGAGAGACAGTGAAGTCTCTCTCAGTGAAGTGAAACTAACATCACATAGAAGTGTACCTGCTCTCAGTAATTGAGGGAAACTTGCCGTGAGCTGCCCATGTCATAGTCTGGGTATTCCCAGCACTCATTCCCTTGATATTTGTAACCCTTGCTTCATCTTTTGTCTCTGCTAAATACATCATATGATATCCACATAAGGTATTTAGAGATCAACTTCCACCTGGAAGTGAAACTTTAGTCCTGAATGCTGAATGTTGTACATTGTATCCCCATGTCTTATTTATTTTTATAATTAGAAGTTTGAACCTTTTAATCCCTTCTCCTAATTTACCCTTACCCTCAACACCATCCCCTCTGGCAAGTACCAGATTTTTCTCTATATTTATGAATCCATTTCAGTTTTTGATTGATTGTTCATTTGTTTTTTAGATTCCACATACAAGAGAAATCATGTGATATTTGTCCTTCTCTGATTTATTTCACTTAGCATAATATCCTCTAGGACCATCCATGTTGTTGCAAATGACAAGATTTCATTTTTTAAATATCTTTTGTTTTTATTTATTTATATTAAGAGAGAGACAGAGAGAGCAAGTGGGAGAGGGAGAGAGAGAGAGAGAGAGAGAGAGAGAGAGAGAGAGAGAGAGAGAGGGAGAGAAAGAGAATCCCAAGCAGGCTCCACACTGTCAGCATGGAATTCAATGTGGGGCTCAAACTCACAAACCGTGAAATCATGAATTTCATGAACTGAGCTGAAACCAAGAGTCTTGATGCTTAACCGACTGAGCCCACCTAGGTACCCCAGAGCTCATTCTTTTCATTCTTTTTATATGATCATATAAAATGTATATGTATATATGTGTGTGTGTATATATATATGTATATATATGCCTCCGTGTATACACACACACACACACACACACACACACACACCTGTGTTAGTGGACATATCCATACATATGTGTGTATGAATGACATCTTTATCCATTCATCTATTGATAGACACTGAAGTTGCTTTCATATCTTGGCTATTGTAAATAATGCTGCAATAAATATAAAAGTGCATATATCTATTCAAATTCATGTTCCTTTTTTTTTTTTTTTTACTTTTGGTAAATACTAATAGTGGAGTTCCTCAATCATATGGTATTTCTATTTCTAACATGTTGAAGAACCTCCATAGTCTTTTCCACAGTGATTGTACCAATGTACATTACCACCAACAGTACACAAGGGTTTTCCTTTTCTCCACATCCTAACCGATGCTTTTTATTTCTTGTCTTTTTGACGGTAGCCATTCTGACTAGTGTGAGGTGATCATTTCTTTTTGATTTGCACATCTCTGATGACTAATGATGTTGAGCATCTTTTCATGTGTCAGCCATCTGTATTTCCTTTTTGCAAAAATGTCTATTCAAGGGTTTACCCATGTTTAATTGGGTTAATTTTTCTTATTATTTAGTAGTATATATTTTTTATATATTTTAGATATTAACCCTTCATCAGATATATTATTTGCAAATATCTTCTCCCATTAGTAGGTTGACTTTTGTATTGTTCATGGTGTCATTTGCTATAAAAAAGCTTTTTATTTTAGTGGTCTCAATAGTTTATTTTTGCTTTTGTTTCCCTTGCCTGAAGAGACATATCCATATATACATTTTTAAGGCCAATGTTTTTCTTTTAGGAGTTTTATGGTTTCAGGTCTCACAATTGGGTCTTTAATCCATATTGAGTTTATTTTTATGAATGGTATATAAAAGTGGTCCAATGTCACTCTTTTGTATGTAGCTGTCTAGTTTTCATTACACCATTTATTGAAGAGACTGTCTTTACCTCCTTATATATTCTTGCTTCCTTTGTCATAGATTAATTTGACCATATAATCATGAGTTTATTTCTGGGTTTTCTATCTTATTTATTTGGTCTATGCCTATTTTTGTGCCAGTGTCATATTGTTTTTGCTTACTATAGCTTTTTAATGTACTTGAAATCTAGAATTTTAATACCTCTAGCTTTGTTATTCTTTTCCAAGATTGCTTTGGCTATTTGGGATATTTTGAGGTTTCATATAAATTCTAAGATTATTTGTTCTGGTCTGAGAAAAGCACTATTAGTATTTTGGTGGGTGTTACATTGAATCTGTAAATTGCTTTGGGCATTATGGGCATCTTAACAATATAATTTTTCTCTCTGTGAGCATAGAATATTTTTGTGTCATCTTTTATTGCTATTATTAATGTTCTATAGTTTTTAGAGTACAGAGTACTCCTTGGTTAAGTTTATTTATTAAGATATAATTTTATGCCTTCATGTGTAATAATTTTGAATATTTCATTTTTACCCATGTTTTATTTAATAGCAAAACACACACACACACACACACACACACACAAAGAAATAGAAACATTATTCTTTGTTCCTTTGCATTTCTCATTTTGGAAGCTGTTTCTACCTTTGCTTGTTTTCTAATGGCAGCTTCATTGCTTATTTTTCACTGTCTATTCATATGAGGTTTGTGAATAGACATAGCCAATTAGAGTATTAAAATATCTTTTAATATAAAAAGGATTTTTAAAAAGATTTTATCTTTAAGTAATCTCTCCACACACTGTGGGGCTTGAACTCCTACAACCTTTAAGTCAAGAGTTTCATACTCTACTGACTGAGCCAACCAGGTGACCCTAAAAAGGATTTTTATTGAGCATGGTTTAATTTTTGATTTTAATTTATTATCTCCTGTCTTTTATTTATATTTTCCTTCTTTGGTGCATTAGTTTTATGTTTTCCTAAAATAAAACTATCTTGTATTCCCAGGGTACATTATTCTTGATTTTGTAGCATCAGGTTAAATACCATTTGAGGTTATAAATTAAGGTTTTATTATCAAAACTTATTTTTTATTAGTAAGTAAATAAAAACTTTATTTGTTGTAGTGCTATATGCTTCAAAGTTGTATATTAGAGTTCTGGCATGATAAAGGGAGTTAAAATTAAAATTATCTATGTTACAAACTGTTTAATAGCAATAGAGTTGTCATAATTGTTTGAAATAACTTCCTTAACATTTTTTTTAGAAAGGAATGTTAATAAGATTCT
This sequence comes from Suricata suricatta, assembly GCF_006229205.1. Taxonomy (NCBI): domain Eukaryota; kingdom Metazoa; phylum Chordata; class Mammalia; order Carnivora; family Herpestidae; genus Suricata; species Suricata suricatta. The sequence goes on from NC_043700.1 coordinate 92,861,890, forward strand.
TTCATGTAAGGCGCCTGGGTGGCTCAGTTGGTTAAGCATCAGACTTCGTTTCTGCTAAGGTGATAATCCAACAACAGTTCCTGGGTTTGAGTCCCACATGGGGCTCTGCACTCGTAGCAGGAAACCTGCTTGGGCTTCTCTGTCTCCCTCTCTCTCTGACTCTCTGTCTCTCAAAATAAATAAATAAACATTAAGAAAAATATTCTTTCTAGCCATATACATTTAATTTTGTATAAATTGATATATTCATTTATTCAAGGAATGTTGATTGAGTGCAGTTTGATAGTCCTAGCTTTTAAATAGAAAAGTTTCCCTCTGTTATCTTCCCATTGATTATCATATTGCCCTTTGATTTATTTACCTTCATCTTATCATTTGCTGCCACATATTAAAGAACACATTTATACTAATTATCTTAAAAATACTACATCCTATCATGGTGAGCAACTCTCTTAAGTACAACACACAGGATTCTCAGGAGGGTTCCAATTCTCCATACCATAGTCCTTTACCTTTTCCCACAGTAATAAATGAGCCAGTAAGGATACATTGTCTTCTACTTACCGGCTTTAAACTTTTGTTATCCTTTTTCTTCTTTTCTTTAATACTGCAATCTTTAATATTCATTAATACTGCATTCATTAATAATCATTAATAGTGTCATTTCTAACTCTTCAAGATGAAAAGCAAATGCATATAGAGTGGGGTATTCTTTTTTTTGAGAGCACTTTTGTTTTGATATAATTTTTTAAAATTTATTTATTTATTTTGAAAAAGAAAGAGAAAGCAATAGAGGCAGGGAGGGACAGAGAGAGAGGGAGACTGAGTATCCCAAGCAGGCTCTGGATTGTTAGCACAGAGCCCAACATGAGGATTGAACCCATGTTCATGGTTCAATCATGACCTAAGCTGAAATCAAGTTGGGCCACTTAACTACGAGCCACCCAGGTCCGCCTTGATAGAATTTTTTTAAGAACCAAAAGAATAAATAAAATGCTAACATAAACATTTAAATGTCAGAATAAATCTCATTGTATACTGTCACATCTTACTACAGCTTTTACAAAGCTGTGATAGTTCAGCCCATTGAGGTGGAGCCAATCAAGATCCCTGTACTGTGAGAACAGGACTAGAGTTCTGGGTTAGGTGATGTGAAGTCTCCTGTTTTCACACCTATATCACTCTCTTATTAAAGTCTTTTTCTTGAAATCTCTTATCCTTTACATTCAGGGAAACTTACATAAATAATGGGCATACTAAGTATTCTTTTAAAAATATTCCCATTTTCTTCAAAGGTGGTTCAGAATATCAGAAAAATCATTAAGGAGATAAATTTCTCTGTCTTTGAATTTCAAAATAACCTCTTCAAGCCTCTTAGGGTTTATTAACTACTGTAATAACTTTTTATTTTAAACATTAAACAAGATGAATGGTAGTCAATATCAGGGTATATTATTTAATATCAAGCCCCATACATATATTTGTGAATGTAAATATAAATCTGGAAATATCATTCTACATCCAAGGGGAAATTCCTCCCAGAAGAAAAAGCAAAAGTTCTGAAATTATTATTTGTTCCTATAAACATGAATCCTAGATTTTTTCCTAAAATTTTCTCCTTAGGTAGTGGCGTTTTGCATCGTGAAATCGCTTTTTAAAAATTTTAACAGAGTTTCCAGATTTAATTATAAATGTAGGTAAATGGCTATTTTATATATACATGGGAACATTTACAGTTAAATAAAATTTAAAAATAAATGCATACAAATGCCTTTTCTGCTACTGAAATTATTTTCCTTTGGATTAATGACTCCAGGGCTGTCTAATAATTACCTAGTATTTAGAAATCTGTTTTCTCAGGTATTAGGGCTTATAACGTGTACATATGCCTTTATATACAGCTACTTTCTCAGACATATTCTCCATTGTTTACTGTATTTTATAAATTCTGATAAAATTTATTTTTGTAAATGTGCAAAACAATTTTACATGCTGATTTGCGGGCTCTTATAATAAACATTTTTATTTTAGAAAAAAATTTTATTTTGAGAGAGAGAGCGTGGGGGAGAGACAGGGAGAGATGGAGAGAGAGGGAATCCCTCGCAGGCTCTAAGGTGTGAGCACAGAGCCCTATGCAGGGCTCAAATGCCCAAACCATGAGCTGAAATCAAGAGCCAGACTTAACCAACTGAGTCACCCAGGCACCCCTTATAATAAACACTTTTAAATGTTAATTTAGATTTATTTATGCACTCCTTTTTATCAATTATCATTCTTTTTTTAGTTTTTTTAGAATTTTCTTTAGAAATAAAGAAAAGGAAAAATAGATGATTTCTTAATGTTTCTGAAATTGCCCCATACTTACTTAGAAGGCCAGTGTTATGTAAACATCTATTTTAATAGTTTCTATGATCATATCTGTGCTTGTAAGATTAAATTGAATTTTACTTTTTTTCAAGATTTTATTTAAATTCAAGTTAGTTAACATATGGCACCCTATTAGTTTCAGGTACACAATATTCAACACCTCCATGTATCACCTGGTGCTGACCTTGACAAGTGTCCTCCTAATTCCCATCCCCCATCCTTCATCCCTCTTCCCTCGGATAAATATCAGTTTGTTCTTCATAGTTGGAGTCTGTTTCTCCGCCTCTCACTTTTTTCCTTTCTTTGTTTATTTTGTTTCTTTTAATTTTTTTTTTGACTTTTTAAGGTGCTCCTTTAATTCCAGTTGGTTAACATATAGTGTTATATTATCAACTATCATTAGTATGCAAATGTACAGAGGAAATTAAAAACAGTATGTTGAGGAAGATACTTAAGACACCTCCTAGAATTCAGAAGAGGCCATTCAGAGTGACCTTTTACTCTGAATAATTGATGTCTCTGTCTTTTGACACATTATTTTCTCTTGGCCAGCAGTTCTACAGAGAAAGTTACACTATGGTCTGTTATTTTCTTCTAGATCTCTGACAATCATTTTGCAATTTAGTAATCATTTGATCCCTGCACCTTCTGGATCTCCTGACAGGTATCTGTGGAAGGTTTTGAAACAAAGAGTGGGGCCCATGGTTTTTTTTATATGTTGTTTCACTAGTTTTGTCTAAGCATGGAGGGTTTATGCTCCTTCGTTAATGCCTTCACGACAGTATCCAAGTCACTACAGTATCCTGTGAGGTTAATTTTTAACTGACGAATTTCTCTAGCCCTCAGTCAGTATCAACTACTCATGTCTCTGCCCAGCCAATAGCAACTTTAAGACACAGCCCGATTTTGGATAAAATATAATGACGTATGTATCGGAGACTCTGTGAAATTTAATAATCATCTTTTGCCAACAGCAGTGTCATGTAGAAAACAGTTTTCAGCCTGGTAACCAGCAGCCAGTGATACTGGGTAGTCAAACTCAATGTTGTTTGGCAACCACAACAACAAAAAACTGCCCTTTGTTAGCAGTTTGGAAACTCTTGTGGAACCAAAGGGACGCTGTGGAATGAACGGAGAGTGTGATTTGATTGATGGACATAAACCAAGCAGTTCATGCTTAGCTAGTGTCACAGCTAAGCTCCTGAGTCCTCTGGGTACAGCATTTTGGAAAAATACTATAACGTTTCATTAAAACACAGCTAATTTTTACTGTGGTGTCACATTTGCATATCACCACAGTGTGACATTTTCTGTTAAATCACACTATTTCTTGAATAATTTGCAATAATATTTTCTACTATGTTTCAGATTTTTAATTTCTTATTTTATTGTTTCTGTGACCAAAATAGAAATCTACACAAAGCCATATATATTTATTTCAAACAATTTTACTTATTTCATTTATTTTTTCTATTATTATTTTACTATTTCACTTATTTTTTTCTTTTAGATTAATTGGGGAATTTTGTTGAGCCTCAAAACAGTATAGCTCTAAATAGATTATACAGTTTATAAAAGTATAAGTATCAAAAGGTAGAAGTAGTCTTTATAAAGAAAGATTCTGTACTGCAATTCTTAGGGGAGGTGATAAGGATAAGTATTAGATGAGCAATAAAAATAACTTGGGAACCATTAAAAAATGCATACCTTGTTTTCCATCTTTTGAGATTAATAATTAGCAGGTCTGGAAAGAGGGTCAAAGGGGCGCCTGGCTGGCTCAGTCAGTTAAATGGCCCAACTCTTGATTTTGGCTCAGGTCATGATCTCACGGTTTATGAGTTTGAGCCCCGAGTCAGGCTCTGCAATGACAGGGCGGAGTCTTCTTGGAGTTCTCTATCTTCCTCTCTCTGCCCATCCTCACTTCACTCGCTCTTGCTTTATCTCAAAATAAACATTTTTTTAAAAGAAAGAGGACCAAATATTTATACATATATATTTTAAATCTAATAAGGGGTTCCAGATTTATAGCTTAACTTCTCCCGTCTAATTAGATCCTCTGTTGTGTTCTTTTGCTTTGTTTTGCCTAACTTAGGCACCAAAATTCACTAACATCTGGCAATATCCATCTGGCCCAGAATCCAAGCATGAAACTAAATGGGTTTCTTTAACTTGGGATCATCCTGAACATTTTCAAGTTCAAATCAAACTAGTTTAAGAATAAAAAGACAATTTGTTGGAGGACTACTGAAAGTGTAAAGGGCAGAGAAAAAAACTGTAGGATCTGGGGCAACTTTGGAATTTCAGGAAGACAGAACTTGTATTGCCAGGATCTCTGTCTGTCTCCCTATGGCTTTCTGATACTCATTTTTTTTGTTACTCAGTTCTGTTTGTCTTTGCCTAGATATATTCTCTTGCACAGGTTTTATCACAAACGGGGCAGCCCTACATTGGCATCCTAGCTCTGTGACTTAAGAAGCAATGGCAGTTAATTCACTGGGTAAAGTGGAGGACAATCTTGGGAAACAGTACTGGTTGTCCAGGACTATGTTGCATGCTCCCCCTGTATGAAATCTGGTGGATACAAGTGGCCAGACCTGAATCACATGCCATCCTCTGAGATCAGTGGTATATGGCCTGTTACTTGGGGAATGGAGAAAGGCAGCATGTCAGGAGGACTAAAGTAACAGCCAACCCAGGAGTTTAGGAAGATACCTGAAAGATTTTTTGAGAACAATATAGCCCACAACTTAAAATAAAACATGTATCCATTTTATTAGAATTAACAAAATTAGAGGACATTTCTTGTATCTAAGACATGAGATTCTGGTAACACGTCCCAGTGTCCTCTTTCTTCTTATTTTTCTTATCTGGCTTCTTTAGCTTCTTTTTAGGAAGTTCCTTGAGGCGTATTTTCTCTCATTGCAGGATGGATTGTGTCATTTTATGTATCCTTCAGGCTTTGATTTCTCTACACTGAATGGTATGCAATAACTAATTTTTGACCAGCACCCAGTGACTTTTTTCCGATACCCTTTCCCATGAATGTAGAGTTTTATCAGTTTTTCTGGTTTGTAAAAATATGTCACCTAGTGTTCTACCTTAATTGACTGATTGCTTTTGTTAAATGTTTGTTTATTTATTTTGAGAGAGAGAGAGAGAGAGAGAGAGAGAGAGAGAGAGAGAGAGAGAGAGAACAAGTGAGAAAGGAGGGGGAGAGAGAAAGATAATCCCAAGGAAGCTCCAAATGGGGCTGGATCCCAAGAACGCTGAAATCATGACCCGAGCAGAAATCAAGAGTGGGGCACTTACCTGATTGAACCACCCAGGTGGCCCATGTTCGACCTAAAAATAGTCTATCACCATACTGTGGCAATGAAAAAGTATCATCAGTACTGTGGCAATGCCTGCATGTCAACACAAACAGGACCATTTTTCTTGCTGGCTCATGGTCTGTGCCTTCAACAATGGCAGCTGAATGCAAAGTACTTAAAGCACCAGCCAGATTTAGACTAAGTTTGAACATGTCTCCTGTTTTGAAAATGCTTGTTGCTTCTTTATCCATTATCTTTTTATATTTTTGTTTGTCTTCTCATTAATTTAAGAGAGTCTATCTTTCCTTATGTCTCCTTACCTGAAACTCCCTTTAGGTTTTTAAAAGTATAATTTATTATAGGGGCACCTGGGTGGCTCAGGTCATGATCTCGGGGTATGTGAGTTGAAGCCCCACATCCAGCTCTGTGCTGAAGGCTTGGAGCCTGGAGCCTGATTTGGATTCTGTGTCTCCCTCTCTCCCTGCACCTCCCCCATCAATGCTCTGTCTCTCTTTCCCTCTTTCTCTCTCAAAATTAAATAAACATTAAAAAAGTATAATTTATTATATGATATATTTATTTTTAGTGTTGTTTTTTAGTTAAAATCAGGTTACAAAGTTCTTTATATTTTAAGTGGATTGTCCATAGCTGTCTTCAGCATACTGTGTTATTTTAAATTAACAATTTTATGTAGTACAAAATGTTCAGGAATACATGTATCATAAAAGAAATGGTTATGTATATACATCTAATTACAGATATATTATTTAATAGACTACAAATTAAGTAAATATCACAATATATTAAGAAAGGAAGAAATGGTAGAATTGCATTAGCAACTTGGGATATAAAGATGAGCAGAGTATCATAACTTCCACTCTAATGGAGACTGTGCTTCATTATCTGAGAAGATATCAGTCACTCAAACAAATAAACATTTAGTTCCAGTGGTGAAATAGTTTTTGAATTATGTTAGTTGCAGATATCAGTTTAAAAGTTAGGGAGTTATTGATGAGAATGCAAGAGACCAGGAATTATATAGCAAATGGTGTCTTTAAATCACACACCAGCTCAAACACTATATCTTTTAGATCATGCTATCTATTTGGTTGGCTAGTCAACGTATTGATGGATTTCTACTTATTTCTATTAAATTTATGGACTTCCTGATATATGATCATATCCAAGTATGGATTATTGTGTCATGCGGTATCTTGGCTTTTGAAACTGTCACTTATTTTCATTTTGTTTTTGTTGTTTCTTACTTGCATTCTACTTTTGATTTTGCAATATCAAATATTACATATCTCTAAAAGCCATTTGAAATCATATTGTCTTTTTAACAAAGCAGAAAGTTTTTAAAAATATTTTAAAATATTTATGCATATTTTAAAAATATGCATAAAAATGCATAATTACCTTATGCTAAACTTGTGAAACTTTTTGCAATTTTCCAGTCCATTTGTACATGTTGTTTTCAAGTAGAGCCTTGGAATAAATCAAGAGCAGAGTGGCTAGGGAAAAAAAAAGTTTTCATGACAGTCTGCTCCGCTAATGGTTTAGATTCCCTGCATATACCTCAGCATAAATTTTTGTATGGTAAAGACAATTTCCATATGCTTCTGGCTGGTGTTCCCTGGGTTACTCTTAATGAATATATCTTGTTGCCTAACATTTGGAATGGCTCATGTGTGATACTGATGGAGCTTCTCAAGATGCCAGATGTGCCATCTGTGTTAGTTCAGGTTGGGAAAATCCATTTATTTAATTTTGACATGGTTACTGGTTTGGAGAACTTTCATGTGGGTTTTAATTTAATGCCAGTTTGGTTTGAGTCTCTGTCTGCTAGTCTCTGAAAGAACATGGTGGCCTTTTTTTGTTTATAAAATTTATCACATCAAATATCACTGAATGAAATATTTTAAAAGAATCAGAATCTGTAGAAAGCTTTTAGCTGTATTCTATCTTTTCTTAGTGACTTATTTTTAAAACCCCATACTTTTTGTAGTTAGCCAAATTGATTCATGTTTAACTTTTTCATGTATTTCAATATTTCAGTGACAATGAAGTAAAAATTCACAGTGAAACATTTGTAGGCCCTTTTAATATATAAGAACATAATGAGACAAAGCTAGCATCTTGGTCTTTTCTCTGTTTCTTACTCTTTCCTTCCATAAAACAGAAGTTAACCTACATCCTTTTTAAAAAGTTTATTAAAAATTTTTTACATTTATTTCTGAGAGACAGAATACAAGTGGGGGAGGGGCAGAGAGAGAAAGAGAGAGGATCCAAAGCAGGCTGCAGGCTTTGAGTGGTCAGCACCGAGCCTGATGCAGGGCTCGAACTCACACACTGTGAGATCATGACCTAAGCTGAAGTAAGACACTCAACTGACTGAGCCACCCAGGAACTCCTTAACCCACTTCCTTAATTAGACATAGAGAAAATGTAGTTGCATAGCTTACACTTGTTCTTGATTTTTATATGGAGAAAAATAAAGAAAAGTATCTCTACCTCATTTTCCCCCTGAAACTGATAATCAAAAAGGAAAGAAAGAAGAGTTTTACAATTCAAGCCACAAATTGCAAAGAACTGCCAAATATATTAAATGTAGACCCAAGGAAGGGACAATTCAGAGAACACATGTATTTCAATAAATCTTTGACAGCACAAAGATTATTTTCCCCCAAAGTATATCTCATGACCCTAATATTATCAATATGTTACTTGGAGTCATAACCTAGGAGTAAGTAGCAACTACAGAAGTGCCCCTAGGTTTCATGCTTCAATACAACACAGCAGAGGAAGAGAGACTAAAAAACTACAGAGGCAGCTGAAAGTCCATGGGCACAGAGGTGGCGTGGAGAAAGAGTAAGTAAGGTGTAACTAGCTTTTGAGCTGCTAATCACAGGTAACTGAAGGGAAATAAATAATTGTTAAATTATTTCAGAGAAACATACACACACACACACACACACACACACACACACACACACTACTTCATACCTTCTCAATTACAAATGAAACCTATCTCAAAATTGATTGTTTGCTTTGACTTAAACTTCTCACAAATTTCAGAGGATTGAAATCATTCAATTCTTTTTTCTGACTAGAGTCTACTCTAGTACTCTGAACTAAAAATTAAGGGGAAAAAGTGTAATTTTCTTACAAAATGCCCAAATATTTGGACCTTTATAAACTTCCAAGTAAATGATAAGAAAAATAAATAAAACAGTAAGTATGAAAATATTTAAAAATGAGTGATAACAAAAGTAACATATTCACATTTTGTGGTATAAAGCTAAAACTGTACTTACAGAAAAATATATAGCATTACTTGTATATTATCTAATAATGTATTATAGAATCAAGAAAAAACAGGAGCACATTAAAACCAATGAAGTCACATAAAAAATTACATAAGTGTATACTTCAAAATATTGATAAATAAAAATGACAAAGAAGAATTAACAAAATAAATAATTGTTAACAAAGGCAAATAAAATTGATAGACATCTGGCAAGATTGATGACAGATCAAGAAAGAGAAAAAATGAAAATACATTGTTACTACAGATCTTATGAAGGAATTGTTATGATTACTAAAATTATTAAGACAGGAAATATTAAAATAGATTAAAATGATGAATCTTATTAGTTTTCATTCGTTAAAAACAAACATAAGAAAAAGAGAATCTGAATATTACCATATCATTTAAAAAATAAATCACTGGGTCTGTTGAGTCTCTGGGAAACATATGCTAAAGTATTGTTAGGGTTTAAAAAGGTTTTGGGAAACAATAATTGGAAAAATATAAGAAAGGAAGTATAAATGATCTCATGTTGTTTTACTAGTGAATTCTACCAAATATTTAAGAAAAAAAATGAAGGAATCTTTCACAAACACTTTCAGAAAATACAAGAGAAAATATTTTCCAACTCATTTTGTAAGGCCAACAAAACCATGACATTCAAACATGATGAAAACACTACATAAACAAAGGTAAATTATAAACTATAAATTATAATTTGAAAAGATGCATAAAATTCATTAACAAAATGTTCAAAGAAATAATCTAGCAACAGAAGAAAAGTTAATGCATCATGGCCAAGAGAGTTTTATTTTAGAAATGTTAGGTGAGCTTACCATTCAGTAATCGACCTGTTGTATTTTTCATATTAATTGCTTAAAGAGAAAAGTGATACAATTATTTCAATAGATACAGATAAAGCATTTTATAACTTCCCATTAAACATCCCTTTATGTTAAAAATTTTCACCAAACTAATAAAATGATAATTGCTCAATAGTATAAAGGGCATTTACAAAATGTCCCTGGATATTTTATAGAAACAATGAGGTATATCAGTCTCTATTCACATCATACCAAAAGATAATTTGATTTGGATCACAGAAATAATTAATAGCTAAAACTATATATTTTGTAAAGGAAAGTATACGTGAATATTTGATTGACTTGGCAGTAAATAAAAATTTTAAGACAGGAAACATTAAGCAATTACCACAAAAAATAGCAAAGTACACATCATACTAAAAAGGTTGATATCACACCACCGGAGGGGGACACAAAAAAAACTTCTGATCATAAAAAATAAAAAATAACTTTAAAAATAAGTGAACAGGCAATATACCAGGGAAATATTAACAAAACATACACTTGATGAAGGACCACTACCCAGGATTTATAAAGAACTCTAATTTAACATTAAAAATATGAGCAGCCTAATAAAAAATGAGTAAAGATATAAACGGATACTTTACAAAGGATTTTACTATACATAGCATAATAACTATATGGAAATGTGTTAATTTCATTAATCATCAGAAAAATGAACTTTAAAAACATAAAATGCCACTACATATTCCCCATAATAACCAAAACTAAAAGATTAACAATATCATATATTGTCAAGGATGGGAAGCAATCGGAAGTGTCACACTTTTTCATGGGAGTGTAAAATCATACATTTATTCTAGATAAAGTTCTGCAAACATTAACATACACCTTCATCTACCTAATAATCCAGTAATTCTAATTCTTATTTGCCAAAGAAAAATAAAATGTATGTCTGTAAAATGACTTATACAACAATATTCATACAAGCTTTATTCATAATAGTGAAACATAATTTAAACATAGTAATGAATAGATCATGTGTTCACCAACAGCAAAATGGGTAGTTTATACATTTATGCAATGGAATACTACTCATTCATAAAAAGTTTTGAAGTCCTCAAACACATACCATATAGTAACCTCAAACCATATGATGAGTGAAAGAAGACACACAGAGTTCATACTATTTATCTTATTTATATCAGCTTGTAGAAAAAGTAAAACCAATCTGTGTTAAAGAAAATCAGAAGAGTAGTTGGCTATCAGGGAGTGAAAGTGAGGGTTCTGACAGGAAAGGGATATAAGAAAGTTTTCTGAAATATTGATACTGGTTTATATTCAGATGGGAATTTGTCACACCACTTATCAACACTTAGTGATAAACTTGTGCATTTCCATATACAAGTAAACTTTGCTTTAAAACAATCTGTAAATATTTAAACTTTTTTTAAAAGTTTATTTTGAGAGTGCATGCGTGAGTGAGCAAGAAAATGCACAGGGGAGGGGAAGAGAAAGAGGTAAAGAGAGAATCCCAGGCAGACTCCCCACTGTCAGTAAGGAGCCCAGTGTGAGGCTGGAACTCACAAACTCCAAGAAACTCACAAACCTATGTGGAAAGTAAGAATCAGTTAACTGATTGAGACCCCCAGATGTTCCAAAACAATCTGTAAAATATTCACTTCTACTTTAATGATATGTATGCTGACATGTTTAGGGTTAAAGTGTACTGATCTGCAACTTAGTTTGAAATGCAATACAAATAAGATGAATTGCATGAATAGAGAGATGCAGAGTTGTGTATTTTATAAGTAACTATATTAAAAGATTAATTTTATGGTTTATTGTTGGGAGCTTCCTGAACTCACTGGTAGAGTGAAAATTCCTGGTGAGGGTATGGCAAGTTTGAACAGTCTCTTGCTCCCAGACAGCCACCAAAATCCACCCTCTTGAAACTTTCATTTCTGCTTGGGCACCAAACCTCTGAGTGCTTTGCTGATTAGTGTCAGGAGTGGCCTGTCCCCCTGCCCTGTCCCTCAGGCGTGATTGCCCCTGGTCAGGGAAAAGATGAGTAAACTACATACACCCTAATGCAACATATAATTTTCCCCTAAGCAATTAACTGATAACTGACTACCTTCTGGGCCTGGACGCCTTTGTAAAAGTCACTACTGCAATAAAATGTATCAATCATCTTTGGGATTGTGAGAACAGGCATTATGTCTCCTGAGAATTCTGTTTTTCTGGGAACTTTCTCATAGAGTTATAAACAGCCTAATGACCCTTGCTCCTTAAAAAAAACTGACCTTTACTAAACAATGCTGTTTGCCTCTTAGTTAAAGGTCACTTCTTTAAGGCTAGAACTGAGGTTTTGTAAAAATACCTATGACAACATGAGTGCCTGTAGCTAAGTTTTTTATGGCAATCAATACTATTAGAATTGTAACTTGTGCAGAACCCATGTCCTGGAAAATTGTAAAAATTATCTATGAAAAATCATTTACAGCTCTTTCTGGTCCTTGTATCTTTCACCATAAATAAAGCTAAAGACTCAGACAGAGCAGAGATGCCTGCCTGGTGATCAGAAAGAAACTTGAGGCTCTCTCACTCTCTCTCACCGACACCATCCATCCTTCAGGGGAACCTTGAACCTGCTGGAGCAGGACTCCAGCACTTTATGTGGTACAATATAGGTTTTATGTACATTTCTTTCATTTCTTTGTATATTCAGATATTTTAGTATAAAACACTTAAACTTTACCCTGAGACTGAGAAAAATAAGGATATACACCATTATAATTTTTTATTTTTGCTGGAGTTTCAAACCAAGATAATAAAGGGCAGGACACAACATAATCAATATGATTGTAAGGATGAAATATGTCTCCTATTATTCATAGACATTATTGTATTCTTAAAGAATCTAGTGAGATTTACTGATAAAATATAACAATTGATGTATTTAATAAGTTACTATAGGTCAGAATAAACTACGAAATTCAATTATATTTGTATAAATCACTATAGAAAATGAAGAAGTACATTATAACAACATAATGGGGGTATGCTTATAAATATAAACATCAAATACTGAGAAAACGTAATTTACTCTAAGTAAATCCATGGATTCAATGTAATCACAGTCGAAAGCATAGTATGTTTATTATGAACATTGACAGGATTATTCTAAGATTTATGTGGAAATAGAAAATGTGATGATTTCCTAGAGCAACCTTGAAAAAGAGCAAAGCTGGAAGACTAACTACTAGTTTTTAAGAGTTATTTTAAATCTACGATAATCCAATCTGTTTTAAAATGCACAAGTTTTGACCATTTTACCAATAGCTAATGACAATATAACTTTTAGAAACAAACTTTATATGACAAAGTCATCATTTTAAGAAAACTGGATAAAACAATAGTCTTTTCAATAAGAGAAACAGGCTCATACAAGGAAAATTAACTTGAAGATGATTAACACCATACACAACCTATTGAATACTAAATAAACTGTATCACTAAATGACAGTAGTAATACAATAAAGTTTCTAGAACAAAACAATACTGTCATGGTTTTGGGGATTGTTCAGCTCTGTTAGGACAATGTATACTACAAGCAATAAAACCGTTGATATCTGTCTGCATTGATATAAAGGGCTCCTTTTTCTTAAAAGAGACCTTTATGAAGTGAAATTATGTAGGATGATTAAATCTGGTGATCTAATGTAGAGCATGATGACTGTAGTTAATAATACTTTATTGAAGACTGGAAATCTAAGAGAGTAGATTTCTAGTTCTCTCATCATACAAGGGAATGGTACCAATGTTAGGAGAAGATATGTTAATTAGTATTACTACAACAAACAGCTTATAATATATATGTATACCAAATGATCATGTTGTATATCTTAAATATATGCATTTTTATTTAATAAATAAAATAAAGTTAAGATGCAGGGTGAAAGACAGTAATTGGTCACAGATTCAGCAAAATCCTTAATTAAAATTACATAAATAACACTTGCAATTTAAAAGAGAGAGAAAAAAAAGAAAGATGTAAAATAACAACAATGGAAACAAAGAAAATTAATTTAAGCTCATTTATCATTGATAAATTTGAATGCCCAGTAGAAAGAAATTGTTTGCAAGAAAAAAACATAAACTAACATACTATAGAGATAAAAATTTGGATTCTTATCAGAAGATTTTGGAAGGGAGATTATTATGTCATAAATACAGAAAATTAATGCAAGGACTATGCTTGGTTGTGTTTTCTACCTTGAGTATTTAATGATGTGTTTCATATGTAATTTATCTACTACTATTTCTTCAGAACTTATTAAAAACAAGACACTTTAAAAACTAGGAATGAAATAATGAATAGATTTTACATGATCCTTTCTTTTTTTGAAGCTTATACTATAGTGGATTAATGGGATAATAACTCATTACTTTTAAATCTAATTAATTAATTTAACTAATTATAAATCAAATTAATACATGCATAAGAACAAAATTAAATAGTAGAGACAAGACAAAAATGAATATCATCCCTTTCCCTTCCATCTGTCAATGAAATTTACTTTTAGCTCCTAATGTTTTCTATTTTGGTGTTAGGTGGTAATAAAAGCAATATTACCCGACTTTTTTTTTTAATTATCAATTAGCACTATTTTTAAAGTTTGTTTTATTCTTGCTTCCTCTGAAGTAATATTTTGGCAACTGTTTATCATAATCTTTAAGCTTTTGCAAAAATTTGGTGTTCACTGTTTGACCTTTATATTAAAAATTAATGCAACATAAAAGCTGACTGTGAACTATTTCTGCAGCTTAGGTTTCTTGACTGGCAGTCTTCACTTGAGAGTAAATGAAAAGGAAGCTGATATGTGCATATGTAACTCAAAGGAGCAAATCTATATGTTTTGGCCTAGGAACATCAAGATCACATTTGAAACCCTAGTTTTCCTGAAAAATCTGATTTTTTGAGGGGAGTGGTTTTGGGGGGTTGATGCTTGTTGCTGGTTAGCACTGATGGTTAAGTCCTTGTGGGTAATGATCAGTGTCAATTCTTCCATTGAATTAATTAACCTTGAATTAATGCCTGTTCCTTGAGTCCCATTGGTTCACTTCATCCATCCAACTCATTTAACCTTTGTGAGTTAAGATCCTGTGGTGGGGGAGGGGGAATTTTTTAGAGCTCTTCTGGATATATATATATGTGTGTGTGTGTGTGTGTGTGTGTGTGTGTGTGTGTGTGTGTGTATTTACTTCTATGTCATGATCTCTTTTCTCCTTCTTTATAGCCATGATTTCCTCAAAACTTTTTTTTTAATTACCACACCTCCATTCTCTTTCTAGATGTCTCCACTATTTTTTCACTGTTAATATAAAAAAGAATGACCTCAGTAGATGAATCATATTCAGTTGTCTTTCTGGCTGTGTTTAATTTATGAAGTTTTGATTTTTATTCATTTTTATCATTTTAATTGAATCTTATATGAGAGAGGAAATAGTATATATACGGTTTTGAATCAGACACACTTACTTTTTATGTATTGACATAGATTACTTTTGATTTTTCATTATTTTGTATTTTGAATGAATAATTTATAATAAAATTACAACTCAGAAAACAAAGTTGTAATTTTTATATGCAAAATGTCTCAAATCATATAACACAAATAGTCTATAATGGCAACAATGTGGGAATTTTGTATCATTATATGTATAATGCCAATTCCTGGCCTTTTGCTTAATAGATAGCAGGCACTCAATAAATACTTGTTGAATAAATAAAAATATATGGAAACATTATTTTGAGACATGTTTTTTAAAAATCCTTATGTCACAATGCAGTCTCTTTCTTTAATTAAATCTTATGCAGTCTGAAAAGTCTGGAGCTGTTTAACTAGGTAATTCTAGTAATGCACCTAAATAAGGTAGAAGCCTTAAGGTCAAAACATACATTTTCATTTTTTAAAAATTCTTCCATCAACTCTAAATACAGAGAAACTGACACAACAAAGTTTTACAGAAGATATTTCCAATGAAGAAAAGCTGTGTAATTATGCAAAGAGATTTTCCACTAAATGGAATCAGGAGAAGCTTAAAATTAAACTTTCCATTAAACAAGAGCAATGTAACTAAAGACACGGTTTTAAAAATCCATTAAGTCACTATGGAAAGAGGCAGTAAACACAACTTCTGGAGACTAGTGAACTCTATTTGGCAATCTATACCATTAGTGATAGCGTTTCCATTAAACTGCATACATTCAGACCCTATTTACATGCCTTCTTACAAAACACAATTTACACAAAGTTGTTTTGCTTTATTTCTCAGTATATGCTTGAAAGGGTTTACAATGAAAATGATACTCTTTTTTTATAGCAATTTACACTGAAAGAAGTAATTTATGTCAGTACCACTTAAAACACAACTTATTTATCTATTGTTTCATCGAGGTGAGGTTCATTACAGTAATGTTGCTATATTAGGATTTTCAAAAAAATCAGAAAGAAAATAATGGAGAAATGGTTTGTCAACAAACTTCATACTATTCTTAATTATAGAAATGACAAGATATGCAATTAATATATTCCTATCTTTTACCTTTTTTAATGGTGAGAAGAATTGGTGATTCCTATGTTATAGAAAGTCAACAGGCCATATATGACATTTCAAATCAGGTCATAGGGGATATGGATATTTTTTCCCATAAAGCATAATTTGACTGTCCTGGCAATACGTTTTTTCCAGAGCTTTTGTGTAAATGTACTGTACTTCACAGTCATTTTATGCAAAAATAAACATATTTTCCAAAGTTCCATATATGACACTCAAATGTCACTTCTGCATGATCTAAAAAATAGTCCTTTCTGCTGACTTGGCAAAAGATTAGATGTTAATGGTTGGGGCTTCAAAATAGAGCTTTGAGAGTTTATTGAGGCCAATATATGGTCACTGATTTTAGATCTAGATCACTGTTTTCCCTGCAGTAATATGCCACAGGCAAGGAAAATCAATCACAAATGGTAATCATTAGCTCTTACACCCAAATAGAAATTCACTATAACATTAAACTATAGTTGATTGTAGTTAAGTACTTTATGGAATGGAAAAAAATGCTTGAGAATGAAACAATTATCCTACAGTTTAATGAAAGTTTCTTAATTTCTCCTATTTTCAATTAAAGTACAAATTTATTTTATAACATCACTAAATAATGTTTATCTAATTTAAGAACAAAGTCATTGTCTATGCTACTGATGTCCTTTGAAATAATAATTTTATATATGTAACATCACTTTTGTAAAGTAATATTCTAATGAGAGACAATTTCTGTCTTATATGGTATTGGACAACACATAAGAATAAAAAGTGTATATATTAGAAGGTTATTTTCCAGTTTATGAAATAATGATATATTACCTATACTTTTACATAGTTTTTATTAGTAGTTATGGAAACTACATTCTTCACTGATGTACATACAATTCCTTCTTACATTTTACTTTTAGTCCATATTCAAATAATTGACTCATTGTTTAATAATGAGCCATTGATACTTGATTTATTTTTTTTAATGTTTACTTTGAGAGGGAGGATGGACGGAGAGAGAGGGAGAGAGAGAATCCCAAGGAGGTTTTATGTTGTCAGTGCAGAGACTGACGTGGCCCTCCATTTCACAAACTATGACATCAGGTCATGAGTCGAAATCAAGAATCAGATGCTTAACTGACTGAGATATCCAGGTGCCCCTGATATTTGATTTTTATACTACATGATCCACTTTATACCACTCTCCATTTATTATTTCTAAAGAGTAGAAGAGTGAAAGAATTAGCTTACCCATAAATGTCACTACAGTAAAGATGTACAGTGTGTACAGACAATATTACTTATCACCATTTTACTTCAGAACATAATCTTCTGAAAAGCACTCAGTGATTTTTCCAGTGTAAATTTAACCTTAATAGGGTTTGGTTATTTTGATTTTATCCAGGAAAAACAATGAAACACTAGTATCTTTTATGTATTGAGCCAAAGATAAGAAATACACATGTATATGGTATGAAGTTTATATATTATTAAAGTCCCTGCCTTCATTACCAATGCTATATCAGTCATATGGAGAATGGAGTTAAAATACCAGGTGATATGTATTTAATATAAATACATATTACTGCCAAATTACTATGAGTTGAGGTAATATAGGAAGGCTTCCTAGAGAGTATAGATGGACACTGGAAAAACAAAAAGAATGGCTACTAATTATGAACATTAATATATAATTTATTTTTAAAACTATATAATTTTATATTATTATACTTATTTAAAGAAGGAGGAAATGAGGCACAGAGAGGTTATGTAATTTGTCCAAAATCATATAGATAGTAAGTGTTTGTCTTGATTTAGGCTGCTATTAAAAAAAAAAAACTACGAGAGATGGGCAGTTTATAAACACTAGAAATTTATTTCTCAGTTTTGAACATTGGGAAGTTTAAGATCAAGGCACCAACAGATTCGGTGTCTGTGAGAGCCGGCTTCCTGGTTCATAGACAGCAGTGTTTTTGTGTCCTAATATAATGGAAAGGAGTGAGGAAACTCTCTGACGTCTCCCTTCAAGAGCACTAATCTCATTAAGAGACTCTCCACCCTCATGACATAATAACTGTCCACCCCCAAAGACCCAGCTCCTAGTGCCACCACATGGGGGGTAGGGCTGCAACATATGAATCTGGCAGGGGTGGAGGTGCAGGCACAAACGTTTAATCCACAACAATGTTGAACTTGGAATATTAATCCCAAGCACTAGAGTTCTAACCTCTACTGCCTCTCAAACATGTAGAGTTTGAGTGAACTCAGTTCCTAGATCACAATTATTTTAATCATGAATGGTATACTCCAGGAGTAAGAATCATTCATCATCCTTCTCATGATAGTTTTTCCTTATGTGTGTCTTGTATGTGTGTGTGCGTGTGTGTGTGTGTGTCTGTGTGTCTGTGTGTTTGATTAGAAATTATTCCTAAAACATACAGGTTATAATTCCCTTTTACATAAATTTTAATAAACTCTTTTGTTGAGGCTTGCATTAGTTAATATAAAACAGTACACAAATTATTTCTCTCATTGTAGAAATAGACTTTATATTCTCAAAGAGTCTTGATCACATTTATGAAATTGAAAACTTGTTATATTTAATTCAGGATAAATGAAATTTCTTGAAATTAATATATACATAATAATGGAATTTGCAATGAGAATCATTTTGATACAGAAAAATAACTTCAATTCAAACTGGGCTCCTTAGTCTAATACAAAACAATATTTTTAAGATATTCTAAAAGACTAATCCTGTTGTTAGTACAGAACTTCAAAATATTTTTATCAATGACTAACACATTTAAGATATTTTAATACCCAACTTTGTAAATTAGGGAAGTATCAATTATCATGGAAACATTTATTTACTAGTTAAGTAATAAATATCTGTAAGTGAAATTAATGCACTTCTCATCTATACTCATTATTTTTATTATTCCATCTATCAAAATATTTTCTGGCAAAGAATTTTAAAGAATAGTAGAATAAATGTAAATACCTATATAATTTAAATGTTAAGATGATGTATGTGGTAGAATTGCACTTATCATTTGAGACTCTGCATCCTACAAAAGAGAGAAGGCAGAAAGGGCATTTGGGATTTCTAAAAACCAAAGTTTTAGAGTATATATGTTAGTCTATCAATTTCATTTCAGAAAACAGAATATTTAAGAAAAACTGAGAAGAAAAAGAATTAGTACTTGGGTGCTATGAAATTATTTGGAGAGCTGGTGGAGGATAATTTAGAGGCTTATTACTTGATTTTTAAATCCAAACTGCAGAGGTGAGACACAAAATAACACCCCAAAAAATTGACATATGTATTTTACTACTTTTGGCTACTGTTATTGAACAAAATGCTGAATAATCCAACTAATAGATATTTATTTTACATCTATGAAGTAACAAATGATACAATGTTATGATGATTGATGATGAAGATAGCAAATACTTGTAAAGTGATTGCTATGTCATAGGTGCCTTTCTTTTTTTTAGAGAGAGAGTGAGAGACAGCACATGAGTGGGGAAGAAGGGCAGAGGCATAAAGAGAGAGAGCATCTCCAGCAGGCACCATGCCCAGGGTGGACTGCATCTCACAACCCTGAGCTCATGACTTGAGCTGAAACCAAGTCAGATGCTCAAGCCATTGAGCCACCCAGGCACCCCTGACAGGTACCATTCTCTATATGAAATATTTCATTTAATCGTCACAGCAACCCTGTGAAGTAGGGAGACTAGTACTCTTATTTCATAGAAAGACAGTTGAAAGAAAGAAATTAGCAGAGTTGTCCGGGATCACAGGTAATGAGTGGTGTTTTGATTTGAACTCAAGTAGTTCATGCTCTCAACTACTGTCTTCTACTAGATTCTAGGTGAAAAGACAAGACAAAAACACATGAATTAAATAAAAAATACAGAAGTTATTTAATTCTTAAGAGATAGAAACTGTAGATATTACTAATGATCATGTCAGGCAATGAATAGGCAATATCACTTTATCTCCTTGGGGCAATGTGTGATAATTGAAAATCCAGAGACAGAGGTAGGCATAGCAGTTTCCTGCTTTTGGAGAGGCATGACTGAAATTTGAACAGATGCTTTCTTCTATTCAAATTTCATTGCCCAGAAACTATTTCATACCAACAACTACCTTAAAGAGTGGTGGCAAATGAAGTCTTTATTCTGGGAGACCATGTACCAAGTATAAAATTACATTTTGCTTAAAATATAGGAAATGCATACGGTATGATATTATCGATATCCACCATACCATCTGAATAAACAGATGACCAACCATCGCATTCTATAGTTATAGAAAAGGAAGATTGTTTTTAAAATCAAATCTCATTCTTAAAATAGGAGAAGTTATTTGATATATTTACTATAGTTGATTTAGTTAATTTATTACAATTTGACCTTTCTAAAATGCCTAGTCACTGTGGCTATTAGAATGAATATCCAAGAACATACTATGATTAGGATTTATTGGTATTTATATTTTTTACTTGAAGAAACTGACCACAGAGATGCTGAATACTTCTCCAACTTCAACTTCACATAGCTAGTAAGGAATAGTAAAATTATGTTTAGATCTGAGTCACTCCAGAATTTTGCCATTAAACATTACTCCTCTCAATAATAGAGCAATAATAAAGACATGAGTGAGAAATTATTTTGAGGGACCCAGGGATAAATGTTAGGCTATAAAAAAAATCTGTCATGGAGATTTTCTATTTTCAAAAAATATTACAAAACTACAATAATTGAAACAGTATGATGCTAGTATAATAAGTCACTTAGACTAATGGAATAGAACACCAAAATTAAAACCAGCATAAAGTGTCAACTGATCTTCAACAAAGATTTCCAAGAATATAAAATGGGGAAAGGATAATCTCTTAAACAAATGGTACTGGAAAAACTGGGTAGCTATATGCAAAAAGGATGAAACTAGATTATCTTACACCATATACCAAAATCAATTTAAAATGGATTCCTTGAGGATAACATTGGGAAATATATTTCTTGGCACTGGCCTTGGAGATGATTTCTTGAATGCAACACCAAAGGCACAGGCAAGAAAAAGCAAAAATAGACAAATATGACTGTATCAAACTAAAAACCTTCTGCAAAGTGAAGAAAATAACCAAAGAAATATAAAGGCAGCATCTACAGTGGGAATAAAATATTAGCAAACCATAAATTTTATATATATATGCACAAATATATAATGAACTTCTACAACTCAATAGCAAAAAGCAAAGAAACAAACAAAATCATAGAATGGACTAAGGGCTTGAGTAGATATTTCCCCCAAGATATACAAATGGTCATCATGTATATGAAATAGTGCTCAACATCACTAATCATCAAATTCAAAATCAAAACTATATGAGATACACCTTTAATCAAACCATAATGGCTATTACCTCACACCAGTTAGGATGGTTATAAAAGAAAAAAACAACAAATGTTGTTGAAGATGTGGAGAAATTGGAACACTTATACACTGTTAGTGGGAATGTATAATGGTGCAGCTGTTATGGAAAATAGCATGGGAAATTCTCAAAAAAAAAACCCACAAAAAACCAAAAATAGAACTACCATGTGTTCCAGCATTCCCACTTCTGGGTAAATATCCAAAAGAATTTAAATCAGATCTTAGGCTATCTGCATTCATGTCCATTGCAGCGTTATTCTCAATAGCCAGGATATGGAGAAAACCGATCTGATGAATGGATAGAAATGTGATATATAATTAAAATAGAACATTATTTATCCTTTAAAAAGACGGCATTCCTGTCATTTGCAACAACATGAATGAACCTACCAGACATTATGTGAACTGAAAAGCCACTCACAAAGGGACAAATACCTCATGATTTCACTCATATGAGTTATTTGAAGTAAGTCAAACTTACAGAAACAGAGTAAAATAGTGGTTTCCACTTGGGAGAAAGAAATTGCGCGCTGTTCAGTGGGTATAAAGTTTTAGTTACACAAGAGGATCTATGGTAAAACAGTGCCTGTAGCTGACAATTCAGTATTGTACACTTACAAGATTTTAAAGAGGGTAGAGCTCATGTTAGGTGTTTTTACCACACACAAAATAAAAGCAAAAATGAGTAAATAAAAGGAGAGCAAGAGAAAAAATCTTGGAAGTGATAGATATGTTTATTACCTTATTTGTAGTTTGGTTTCATGGATATACACATATCTCCAAACTCATCAAATTGAATAAACAAAATATGTCCATTTTTCTGTATACCAACCATTCCTCAGTAAACAAAAGGATGCAGGGATATTACTTAGAAAAATAAGAAGAATCTTATATTATAAAATATATACTATAACCACATTAATGGCACATCCTTATTTTAGAATTTATTATGGCTACTGTAAGAAAGAACTGAATCAGACTTGTCAGCATACCAGTCAATATCTTCATCTAATAAGTCTTATTTTACTACTACTAAATCAAACTTAATTTATCCAGTCATATGTTAGCATTCCACTTCATCAAGAATATTTTATTTCTTACTTAATATATTAAGCTCACATTTTTCACATGTATAATTGCTACACATGTGGATCCTTTCTTTTCTGTTATTGTAGTTTAGGAATCATAATATATTAATCCCAAAATATATTAATATATTTTGTTAAATATTAATTTAACAAAATGTCTCTTATAGAGTAGACATCCATTAATTATTTATAAGAATATTACATGATTTGGGGAGCCTGGGTGGCTCAGCCGGTTAAGTCTCCAACTTCAGCTCAGGTCATGATCTCACTGTTTCTGAGTTTGAGCCCGGCCTCAGGCTCTGTGCTGACAACTCAGAACCTGGAGGCTGCTTCAGAATGTCTCCCTCTCTCTGTCTGCCTCTCCCTACCCTCAAAAAGAAACATTAAAAAATGTTTTTAAAAATTACAAGATTGATTTATTCTACTTTCCATGAATTTCAACATCATATTATCCTACTTTTTGTGCAGAATGTTCTTCAAACTTATGTTCATTGTCCTAATTACATACAGGGTCTTAGAATTTACCATAATATTAGAGATTGTAGCTACTAGGCTTCAGAGTAGCTACTGCAGAAATTGACAGACAATAGTATCTAAAAAGTTGACAGCTTTATCTAAAACTTATTGACTATATGTCTGTAATAATTAACTGGTTACAGAAAACTACCAATGTTATTGTGAAGTAAGATTTTTATAAACGAACAGTCCAAAAAGGACTTTCTAGAAGAACTTTAAAAAAATCTAGTAGTTTTTAGTTTTTAGACTCAAACATCTATAAGATTTCTGAGGTTTAGGCACATGAGATGCTCAATACTGGTTGATTAATGAATGCTTGTTTTATTATAAAATTCTTGAATTATTCAGTGCTGTCATATCTCCTACTAAATTATAACTATTTTAGTGACATGGTTTATATTTTTTCTTTACTCATCTTTTCCATAGTCTCTCTATTGAACTGATAAATTTATTTTGACAGCATACCCTAAATAAATAAACAATGTTTTCTGAATGATTTAAACCAGAATGGAAGTCCCTGTTTACCCAAAGCACAAATAGGTATTACAAATTAAATCATAAATCAACCGAATAAAGTGAAGTAAATTTAATTTTAAAATTTCTTAAACTTCATTCATGTTTGAGAGCAAAAGAGAAAGCACAAGTGGGGGTGGGGCAGAGGGGAGGAGAGAGAGAGAATCCCAAGCAGGCTCTACACTGTCAGTGCAGAGCCCAATGCAGGGCATGAACTCATAAGACCATGAGATCATGACCTGAGCTGAAACCAAGAGTCAGATGCTTAAGTGGTTGAGTCACCCAGGCACCACAAAAGGAGGTAAATTTATTTAAAAATGGATTTCCCATAATCCAACAAGACTGAGTACAAAGAGGGTAGTACTTTCAGACACCGCTACTGTTCTAAATATGTACGTCACTTCATTTCTGAGTGAAGAAAGACATAGTGATAGAGAGCAGAGGGCCTGGGGTCTATAAGTACAAAAACTACTATGTGGTAGACGGCTTTAGAAATCTTGTTTTTGTGCAAGATTGTAAGTTAACCAGCTTTTTCCCTGCATCAGGAAAATCTTTGTTCCAGTACTTATCAAGTTTACCCTGGGAACAGTCAGCTACTGAGTGACAGTCAAGTGGAGCATCTGTGAACTTCTAGTTATTCAGTTTTTAGTGTTTTTGTATAAACAACTTTGTGGCCGGTTCGCTCAATATTTTTTCCTGTAAATAAGTATACATACCAGCAATGAATGTCACTTGCTTAAAAGCAGTAGATATAAAAATAAATAATAGTGTTAGCTTTTTAAAATAAGTGTGACTCTCATATGCTGCCGTAATTCTTTCCATAAAAAGGTAATTTGAAATAATCTTAGAATTATAATAATATCACAATATTATGTTTCTTTTTTGTGTCATGATTTGAAATACTCAGTTTAAAGTCTGTTGGATTTAGATTTCATATGCTATTCTTTACATGTAATTTGCACAAAATAAAGAAATAACACATTTTCCTAAAAAAAAGAAAAAAAAGAAATCTTGTTTTTCATTCTCAATAGTCAGTAAATAAGACTTGACTCTGCATTATGTTTTGTACATTGGCTCCTAACTGATTTATGAAAAATCCTTGGCTTAATATTTTATTAATTTCATATACCAGTGTGGGTTTGCCTTGACTATCAAGTCTCATCTTTATTTCTTTTTTCTTAATAAAGAGACTTCCAGATAAGACAGTATCATTGACATTTATGTCAATTAGGCCATGTAAAATCTCCTTGATAATAGAATTCTTATTTGCTCTAATAAATTTAATAGAAGCATAAGAGTTCTAAATCAAAATAGTATAAAATTCTATTAAGGAATTGTTTTTTAAAAAATAAAAAAAGCATTTAGGGACACCTTGGTCATTTAAGTGCCTGACCTCAGCTCAGCTCAGAATCTCATTGTGTGTTCAAGCCCTGCACTGGGCTCTGTGCTGACAGCTAAGAACCTGGAGCCTGCTTCAGATTCTGTCTCCTTCTGTCTCTGCCCTCCCCCACTCATGCTCTGTCTCTGTCAAAACTATATGAAAGTTAAAAAATTTTAAAAGATCTAAATGAGGAATATTCCATGCATACAAAAGAATTTAATGATTCAATATAATAATGATGACAGTTCTTTCCCAATTGATTTGTAGTTTTTTTTTTTAAATTTATAGTTTATTGTCAACTTGGTTTCCATATAACACCGTGCCATTCCCCACAAGTGCCCTCCTCCATTTCCTCACCCTCTTCCCCTTCCCCACTACCCCTTCAGCCCTCAGTTTGTCTTCAGTATTCAAGAGTCTCTCATGATTTGCATCCCTCCCTCTCCCTAACTCTTTTTCCTCCATCCCCTCCCCATGGTCCTCTGTTAGGTTTCTCCTGTTAGACCTATGAGTGAAAACATATGGTATCTGTTCTTTCCCGCCTGACTTATTTCCTTTAGCATGACACCTTCAAGGTCCATTGCCTTTGCTACAAATGCCCAGATTTCATTCTTTCTCATGGCCATGTAGTATTCCATTGTATATATAAACCACATCTTCTTGATCCATTCATCATTTGATGGACATTTAGGCTCTTTCCATGATTTGGCTATCATTGAAAATGCCGCTATGAACATTGGGATACACATGCCCCTATGCATCAGCACTTCTGTATCCCTTGGGTAAATTCCTAGAAGTGCTATGGCTGTGCTATAGGGGAGTTCTATTGATAGTTTTCTGAGGAGCCTCCAAACTGTTTTCCAGAGTGGCTGTACCAGTCTACATTCCCACCAACAGTGTAGGAGGGTGCCCGTTTCTCCACATCCTTGCCAGCATCTGTAGTATCTTCATTTGTTCATTTCATCCACTATGACTGTCATAAAGTGGTATCTCAGTGTGGTTTTGATTAGTATTTCCCTGATGATAAGTGATGCTGAGCATCATTTCATGTGTCTGTTGGCCATCTGGATGTCCTCTTTAGAGAAGAGTCTATTCATGTCTTCTGCCCATTTCTTCACTGGATTATTAGTTTTTTGGGTGTGGAGTTTGGTGAGTTCCTTGTAGATTTTGGATACTGGCCATTTATCTGATATGCCATTTGCAACTATCTTCCCCATTCTGTTGGTTGCCTATTAGTTTTGTTGTTGTTGTTGTTGTTGTTTCCTTTGCAGTGAAAAAGCTTTTTATCTTGATGAGGTCCCAAGAGTTCATTTTGGTTCCTGATTCCCTTGCCTTTGGGGATGTGTCGAATAGGAAATCTCTGTGGTTGAGGTCAAGGAGGCTGTTTCCTGCTTTCTTGTCTAGGGTTTTTGATGGTTTCCTGTCTCACATTCAGGTCCTTCATACATTTTGAGTTTATTTTTGTGTATGGTGTAAGAGAGTGGTCTAGTTTCATTCTTCTGCATGTTGCTGTCCATTTCTCCCAGCACCACCTGCTAAAGGGGCTGTCTTTTTCCCATTGGAAACTCTTTCCTGCCTTGTAAAAGATTAATTGGCCATCCATTTGTGGGTCCAGTTCTGGATTCTCTATTCTATTCCATTGGTCTGTGTGTCTGTTTTTGTGCCAATACCATACTGTCTTGATGATGACAGTTTTGTAGTAGAGGCTAAAGTCTGGGATTGTGATGCCTCCCATTTTGGTTTCCTTCTTCAATATTACTGGCTATTCAGAGTCTTCCATGGTTCCATACAAATTTTAGGATAGTATTTTCTAGCTATGAGAAGAATACTGGTGCAATTTTGATTGGGATTGCATTGAATGTGTAGATTGCTTTGGGTAATAATGACATTTTAATAACGTTTATTCCTCCAATCCATGAGCCTGGAATGGTTTTCCAGTTCTTTATGTCTTCTTCAATTTCATTCATAAGTTTTCTATATGTTTCATCATACAGGTCTTTTACATCTTTGGTTAGTTTTATTCCTAGTTTTTTATGGTTTTTCGTGCAATTGTGAGTGGAATCACTTTCTTGATTTCCCTTTCTGTGGCTTCATTATTAGTGTATAAAAATGCAACCGATTTCTGTACATTGATTTTGTACCCTGTGACTTTGCTGAATACATGGATCAGTTCTAGAAGGCTTCTGGTGGAGTTGGTCAGGTTTTCCATGTAGAGTATCATGTCATCTGTAAAAAGTGACAGTTTGATTTCATCTTTGCTAATTCTGATGCCTTTTATTTCCTTTTGTTGTCTGATTGCTGATGCTAGAACTTCCAACACTATGTTAAACAACAGTGGTGAGAGTGGACATCCCTGTCGTGTTCCTGGTCTCAGGGGGAAAGCTTTCAGTTTTTCCCCATTGAGGATGATAGTAGCTATGGGATTTTCATAAATTGCTTTTATAATGTTTAAGTATGTTTCTTCTATCCCAACTTTCTCGAAGGTTTTTATTAAGAAAAGATGCTGTATGTTGTCAAATACATCTATAGACAGAATCACATGGTTTTTATATTTGCTTTTGTTAACAAGATGTATCACATTGATGAATTTTTGAATACTGAACCAGCCCTGTACCCAGGAATGAATCCCACTTCATCATGGTGGATAATTCTTTTAAAATGCTGTTTAATTCGATTTGCTAGTATCTTGTTGAATATTTTGAACCTGTATTAATTCAGGATATTGGCCTGTAGTTCTCTTTTTTGGTTGGGTCTCTGTCTGGTTTGGGAATCAAAGTGATGCTGGCTTCGTAGAATGAGTTCAGAAGTTTTTCTTCTATTTTTGTTTTTTGGAATAGCTTGAGAAGGATGGGTATTAAGTCTACTTTAAATTTCTGGTAGAATTCCCCTGGGAAGCCATCTGGCCCTGAGATCTTAGTCACTGGAAGATTTTTGATAACTGATTCGATTTCTTCACTGGTTATGGATCTGTTCATATTTTCTATCTCTTCCTGTTTGAATTTTGGTAGTACTTGTGTGTTTAGGAATTTGTCCATTTCTTCTAGATTGTCCAGTTTGTTGGCATATAATTTTTCATAATAATCTCTGATGATTGCTTGTATTTCTGAGGGATTGGTTGTAATAGGTCCATTTTCATTCATGATTTTGTCTATTTGGGTGATCTTTCTTTTTTTGCTGAGGAGTCTGGCTAGAGCTTTATCAATTTTGTTTCTTTTATCAAAAAAGCAACACTTGGTTACATTGAACTGTTCAACTGTCTTTTTTTGGGGGAGGGGGTTCTATACTGCTTATTTCTGCCCTGATCTCTATTATTTCTCTTCTTCTGCTGGGTTTGGGGTGCTCTTGCTTCTCCCCTTCTGGTTCCTTTAAATGCTCTGTTAGATTTGAATTTGCACTTTTTCTGGTTTGTTGAATAGGCCTGGAGTGCAATATACTTTCCTCTTATGGCTGCCTTTGCTGCATCTCAGAGAGTTTGGATTGTTGTATTACTGTTTTCATTTGTTTCCATATATTATTTAATTTCTTCTCTAATTGACTGCTTAGCCCAATCATTCTTTAATATGGTGGGTTTTTTACTTCCACATTTTTGGAGGCTTTCCAGTCTTTTTCCTGGGATTGATTTCAAGTTTCATAGCATTGTGATCTGAAAGTGTGCATGGTATAATCTCAATTCATTTATATTTATGGAGGGCTGCTTTACGCCCCAGTATGTGATCTATCTTGGAGAATGTGCCATGCACACTCAAGAAGAATGTGAATTCCTTAGCTTCAGGAGGTAGACTTCTAAATACATCTATCAATTCCATCTATTCCAATGTGTTGTTCAGGTCCATTGTTACTTTAGTGATTTTCTTTCTGGTTGACCTATCTATCTCTGTAAGTGGAATTTTAAAGTCTCCTGTAATTAACACCTTCTTATCCATAAGATTGTTTATGTTTGTGATTTATTGTTTTATGTATTTGGGTGCTCCCGAATTCAGTGCATAGATGTTTATAATTGTTAGCTCTTCCTGAAGGAGAGACCCTGTAATTATTATATAATGTCCTTCTTCATCTTTTGCTACTACCTTTACTTTAATGTCCAGTTTGTCCGATATAAGTATGGCTACTCTAGCTTTCTTTTGACTACTCGTCGCATAATAGGTATTTCTCCATCCCTTACTTTCAATCTGAAGGTGTCTTCAGGTCTAAAATAAGTCTTTTGTAGACAGCAAATAGATGGATTTTGGTTTTTTATCCATTCTACTACCCTGTGTCATTTGATTGGAGCATTCATTCCATTTACATTCAGTGTTATTATTAAAAAATGTGGGTATGGATTCATTATGTTCTCTGTAGAGTTCATGTTTGTAGTGGTGTCTCTGGCACCTTGTATTCCTTGCAACATTTCCCTCATAGAGTCCCTCTTAGAATTTCTTGTAGGGCTTGTTTGGCAGTAATGAATTCTCTCAACTTTTGTTTATTTGGGCACACTTTTATTTCTCTTTCTATTTTAAATGACAGACTCACTTTATAAAGAATTCTTGGCTGAATATTTTTTCTGTTCATCACATTGAAGATTTTTCTGCCATTCCTTCCCGGCCTGCCAAATTTCCTTAGAAAGGTCTGTAACCACTCTGATAGGTTTCCCTTTGTATGTTAGGGCCCTTTTATCCCTAGCTGCTTTCACAATTCTCTCTGTCTTTATATTTTGCCAGTTTCGCTATGATATATCATGCCAAAGGTTGATTCAAGTTATGTCTTAAGGGGGTTCTTTGTGCCTCTTGGATTTCAATGTCTATTTCTTTCCCCAAATTCGAGATATTCTCAGCTACAATTTGATAAAACACCCCTTCAGGACCTTTTTCTCTTTCTTCTTCTTCAGGAATTCTTTGATAGAGATATTGTTCCTTTTGATTGTATCACTCAGGCCTCGAATTCTCCTATCGTGCTCCTGTATCAATTTCTCGTCTTCCTCTTTTGCTATAACTATGTCTTCTAATTCACCTATCTCCTCTCTGCCTCTTCAATCCGTGCAGTGGCCGCCTCCATTGTATCATGCGCCTCATTCATAGCATTTTTCATTCGTCACAGCTATCTTAAGGTCCCTAGTCTTTGTATCAATAGCTTCTCTAATGTCTTCCATGCGTTTTTCAAGCCCAGTGATTAATTTTATGACAATTGTTCTAAATTCTTCATCCATTATGCTGCTTATATCTGATTTGAGCAGTTTTGTAGCTGTGACTTCTTGGAATTTCTTTAGAAGAGAGTTCTTCCGTTTTGTCATTTTGGCTAGCGTTCTGTCTCTTATCAGTTTTAAAAGCTTGTTATGCACTCAGCACCTGTGAGTATTGCTATATTAAAGGAGACTCATTGACTGTCCAGGGCTTGTCTGTTCAGGAAGTGTTCTTTTAATGATGTATCTCGGTTTCTCAGTTTCTCCTGTTGTGCCCAGTGACATGTGGGACTCTCCGTCTTGTGTACTTTGGATTGTTTCTTGAGGTAGCCTCACTCAGGCATCTTTGAAGTTGTCTTCTTTTTGGAGTCTGTGTTTTCTCCTCCCACTCTTGCAGATCAGAGTACTGTCACTTCAGTCCTTCTCAGTTTAATAGATGTGGGCAGGTGAGAATTTCAGAGCTCCCTACTTGTCCAACATCTTGCCTCCTCCCTCAGTGCACTCACAAAGGCAGGCAGCTCCCTCCCTGATGCTCTTTATGGGCACCCAGTGGCCCATCGGCCCTGGATGGTCCCGAGGTGGAGTGGGTGGCAGCTCTGAGGATTAAGGAGGTGGCAGCAGTGGCGGTGGCAGCAGCTCTTTTCCTGATTGTAGTTTCAATGTGATTACAATGAAAATTATCAACAGGTCTCATGGAAATTGACAGAATGTATCTAAATTCATATGGACATGTAAAGGTCTAATGATAGCCAAGACATTGCTAAAGAAGAATTGTGAGGTGAAAGGATTTACTCTGATAGTTGACACAAAATATTATAAATCTATGTTAAATCAGGATAGAACAGTATTGCCACAAGAATATTTAAACCCTTCAGCAACCCATGCATACATAAAATTAATTTATGACAAAAGTGTCACTACAGAGCCCCAGGGAAAAGAAAGTCCTTTCAATAGTGATGCTGAGTCAGCTGGGTATGCATAAATAAAATTAACTCAACACCACACATACACAGACATAGTGGAATTCGTGCATTTAAGTATAGAAAGCAAAATTCTAAAGATTCTAGACATCAATGTAAAAATATATTCTTGACCTCAGGATCTGGAAGGATTTCTTAAAGGGACACAGAAGAAAACCCTAACTTACAAGAAAAGATTGACAAAATTTACTACCTCAAAAGGACATTGTTAAGAAATAGAAAAGAGATCTTGAATATAGAAGCTATTTGTAGAACCTATTTTATAACATTTCAGCAAAAGCAAATCTAAATGGCAACTAAACATAAAAATTTACTCATCATTATTACTCATCATGAAAGGTATATTAAAAATACAATCACATGTCTGTAGCTCCACAAGAATAGAAAATTATAAAGACTGAAAATACCAGTGATGGTGTCAATGTGGAGCAACAGGCATTTTTATACACTTCTAACGGGGGGAATAAATTGGTATATTCTCTTTAGAAAAGTGTGTGGCATTTTCTATTATGCTGAACATAGTCACAGTGTAAAACAAGAAATTCTGCCAATAAGTTTGTACTGACAGAAATGCATACACATGTAAATCCAAAACAGATGCAGAATATTCATACCAGTATTACTTTAGTAGCTGAAAATGCTAACCATCCAGGTATCCATACAAGAAGAATGGGAAAATAAATAAAGCCATATTTATAAAATATTAATACTCAACAGTAATAAAAATAAATTCATGTAGTTACATACAACAGCGTAGATTAATATTATAATATTGATAAAGAAGCCAGACACTAAAATACAGATTTTGAATGATTCCAACTATATAAATTCTAGAAACAAGCAAAATATCATACTAGCAGTTGGAATAGCAACTCACTTTGAGAAGAAATTAGGCTATTGATTAGGAGGTAGCACAAATGAAGCTTATAGAATGAGGCAAATAGCCTGCTTTTTTGACCTGGTTTTGGTTATAAAGGTATTTACTTTGCGATGACTCACTGAGTTGTATGTGTATGATATGCATACTTTTTTCAATGTGATAAACATTACAAAAATATGGAAAAAATAAATACACGTGTAAACATGATCATGTTCACTGATTTTACTCTAAAATTATGATCCTTAACTTTAAACAGAACATGAATTCTATCAGGTAGTTATATTTGATTAGGAGGAGAAATCCTTTTCTTTCTTGGGTTTTACGTTTTCAATTGTCTTAATCTTAGCAAATTAGAAAAGAATATTTTTTTATGAAAATAACAGAGTTAGTATGAAACATCAACTTGGAAGAAAAGGCTTAGAATTCTTCATGTGGAGTTTGGAATAGAATTTCATCCAGAGATAAATTGAATTAATGTCCTTGCTATACTATAACATACACCCTAGCTTCATTTCTAAGTTTCTGTGGGTGAAATTCTTGGGAATATAGACTTAACTCCTTTTAATGGAAAATGCGAGTTCCTTTCTTCATCCTCTTTCCTTCTCATTCTATTCATCCCAAGGTAGGTACTAGAGTGCTCTTTCACTCACCATATACTTTGTAACAAATGTTTATCAACATTTCTGGAGCTCTCTAAACCTTCCCTTGAGGCTGATCAGGATTTCTGTGTCCTCATTGACTGAAGCATATTTCTTCTTGAATGTTAAATCTGGTTCTTCCATTTAATAGAGGTCAATTTTTTCACTATTTTTTTTAGTTGTGTATGACAACAGTTGTTTCCCTAAGAGACTTTCTTAACTATATAATCAGCACTCTTTTTTCTGGGCAGATATCAATGTCTGCATTTTAAAAAGCCACCTACAAAAGCAAACACAATAGTGTTAGGTTTTAAAAAAGAAAAATCCTGGCTAAATTCAATGTAGTATTCTGTGTTCAATCCTGGAACAACAAGAAGACATTACTGGAAAAGTTAGTGAAATCTGAGTAAATCTGCAGATCAGTTAACTGTGCTGGATCATGTTAATATCTTACTTTCAATAAATGTTCCATGGCTAGATAAGATCCTAACATGTGAGGAAGATGGATGAAGGGTCTATAAAACAGATACTCTATCCTATCTTTTGAGCTGTTTGTAAACCTAAATCAATTCCAAAATAGAGTTTAAGGTGGGATGGGGGACAGTGTTGGAAATCAAACTACCTGTATCTTGTAATAACAATTTTTAAGAAAGTGGTCTAGTTTCATTCTTCTGCGGGTTGCTGTCCAGTTCTCCCAGAACCACCTGGAGGGGAAGGGGAAAGAGAGTTGGGGAGAGAGAGGGACACAAAACCTGAGAGACTATTGAATACTGAAAATGCACCAAGGGTTGAAGGGGGAGGAGGGGAAGGGACGTGGTGGTAATGGAGGAGGGCACCTGTGGGGAAGAGCACTGGGTATTATATGGAAACCAATTTGACAATAAAGTATTAAAAAAACAATTTTAAGAAAAAATAAACATACTTAAAATTAAATTGGAAAGAAACATGTTACCAAATGAAGTAGATGATTTTTGTGTTTATTTTTTATATTTTCCTTATGTTCTATAATGAGCATGTAACATTTATTTACTAAATAAAAACATAAACAGTAACATGTGCAAATGCATGAATACACATATCCAAAAATTCATGTAACTTACTAGATAAATCTCAGAATTAATATTTATGAGCTGAGGGGTTGTTTTCAAAGCAGAGATAATTGGCACAATGTTCTTCAGCCATACCACTCACTCAGTTCACTTCCTTCAGACTCTTGCTGAATCTTTCTCAAGCAAGTGTTCTCATGAATGCTAAACATTCAATTATAACAATACCCAAATACCTGAAATTGGAATATCAATTGCAAGCATACCAAAAAAAGTAGAGTTGTTTTTAAGATTTTTAATGTTTTTTATTTATTTTTTGAGAGACAGAGAGAGACAGCGTGAGCAGGGGAGGGTCAGAGAGGGAGATAAAGAATCTGAAGCAGGCTCTGAGCTAGCTGTCAGCACAGAGCCCAATGAGGGGCTCAAAACCACAAACCTTGAGATTATAACCTGAGGTGCCCCAGACTTGTTTTTTAATATAACCATCCCTGATTCTTAAAAACTTAATGTGAAAGAGTCTCATATCAATGTGCTAATACTTGCTTTTCTCTAAAGATTATTTTCTAAAATTGGAATATAGTTACATCCTGCTTTCTTTACCAGGAATATAAGTGCCATAAATTATTAAATAGCATTAGGACAAATGCTTTATCTTTCTCATCAGTGTAGTCAAGGAATGAACTATGTTATGTTAATTTAGATCATTAAATATTTCATTATGGGAAGATGATGAAAATGATAATGACTGAAGTTTCTATAAAATGTCCCATATTGGAGATTCATTATTACCAAGAACATATAAGAATTTGTCTGCATATACAAATATCTATATTATTTAGTAAATAGAGTTTGAAACTACATTTCAATGATATGTCAGAAAATTGTGCACATATTATTCTTCAATAAAAGATTATTATATGGTGGCCTGGGTGGCTCAGCCAGTTAAAAGTGTCCAGGTCTTGGTTTCAGCTCAGGTCATGAGCTACTGGTTTGTGAGTTTGAGTCCTCCCTCAGGCTCTGTGCTGATAGCCTGGAGCCTGCTTGGGATTCTCTTTCACTCTCTCTCTCTCTCTGCTCCTTCCCAGTGCTCTCCTCTCTCTCTTTCAAAATAAATAAATTGCTTGCTTTTCTTGAAGCTAGATCATTCTGAAAGTTTCCTGTTAGACCTATGAGTGCAAACATATGGTATCTGTCCTTCTCTGCTTGACTTATTTCGCTTAGCATGACACCCTCAAGGTCCATCCACTTTCAGTTAGTAGTACTTAAGAAAAATTGATTCAGTATCTAATGGATAGTTGATACCTGTCACAACACAGCATTTTATATACTGTTAAGTGAAACTGCAATACAATCTAAGTTTATTTTGGGAGTGTTTGCTGTATAATTGGATTTAATGAAATACTTAGAGGTGCAGGAGGCATGACTTTGAGTAGATAACGAAAGAAAATGCAAAACGCTTATTGATTTATGATGTGGTTTCATCTTAGCTTGGGCAAACCATGCAG
>NC_043700.1:92897546-92963189 GCF_006229205.1 Suricata suricatta
ACATGAAATAGAAGTGGGGGTTTTGATTTTTTACTTTGCTTTTCTGTTTGGAGTGTCATTGTAACTACTGTATTGTAAATGATGGAAAATAATTGCATATGTTAAAAAAATAGTGTTATATTCTAAAAAAATAAAGTTACAAAAAAACCAAAATAAATAAATTAACTTAAAAATGATTATTAGGAAAGAGCTAAAGACACTATTTTCTTACGTCTATGACTCTGGAGTCTAACAAGGAGAAACACAGTGAACTTTTTTTTTTAATTTTTGATCTGTTTAATGGAAAATAACCTAAGGAAATTAAAATATTTTTATGTCATTATAAATTATTTATTTTTGAAGACAGTATTCTCTTGCTTAGGCCATTTAACTTGGTCTTAAATGTTATTTCACTTTGCACTTTCTAAACAATTGTTTTTCTTTTTTTAAAAAATGACATTATGGATTCAGTTGTATTTACTTTTTGTTTCCAGACACATTATCAATATGTTCATCAACTAAAGAACATTAGAAAGAAAACAGTCTTCACAATGGTACTTATTTTTTTTTCGTTTTATTTTTTTTTCATATCCACACTGACCTACAGGCTTTTTTTTTCAGACATTTCTAGCTATAGTTTTCCAAAGATAGGTTTCTCTTAAGCTACATAAATGAAGAAATTCAGACTTTATTTTATAAATTAGATTAGGAAAGAAGAAACAACTAGAACCTAATTTACTGTTTGTTTTAATAACTATCATAAAACATGAGTATATATTTCTTTGAAGTAGATTGTGTAGAGTGACATTAAATATTTTACCATGAAAGCAATGTAACCACATATTGACCTCATTCTTTGGCTATGTTCATAGCTATGTCTACA
Organism: Suricata suricatta; assembly: GCF_006229205.1. NCBI lineage: Eukaryota > Metazoa > Chordata > Mammalia > Carnivora > Herpestidae > Suricata > Suricata suricatta. Next base: position 92,898,409 of record NC_043700.1, read on the forward strand.
TATCTCCAAAACACTTTGTTTGATTTCTTTTACTGATTTATGCTTTTAAACAGCCCCATTGTTTCAGAGTAGTATAGTAACTTACTCCACAGTTACTGTAAACATCCTTTTGGCAAAGACTAAATTGTTGCATCTGGTTGTAGGTGGCAGTGTCTAATAAAATAATTAATCTTACTAGCAGAAACTTTTGATCAAATCTTTTACTTGGAATGATCTGCTATGCTCTACTAAAGGAAACATCTTGTCAAATAATCCTTTGCTACCATTTATAGAGAAATAAGAAGTTTACTAGAGTGCCTATTATTTAACCTGGAATTTTCTATGCAGACTTCTCCAAATTCTCCATGTTACTGTGTATAACACTCTTAATTGTAAGACAAATAATCATGAATTAAATAAAATAATAAGTGTAAATACACAAAATTAAACAAAAAAGTTTATTTTTATGATAATACACAATTGTTTTATAATATAATCTGTTGGATCAAGTCAAAGAAATTAAAGTACAACTTAAGAGCATGGTCAAGTTGGCTTTACAAGAGGTTGATGTAAATCTCATCAAGTACATGGTTTCAATGATTGCCATTGATAATATGTATACAATAGGATATTATAAAAGGTAAGCTATGATATTTTCAAATTTATCTAAAATCGGTGGCATCATATCTCTGCATAGTTTATTCCACCAAAGGCAGCTTTAGCGACATATATAATCAAATACATAGACCGAATATACTTGAAATATAAGATATTATGTAGTTGACACAGTTGGGGGCTCAGGCTGCTACTAATGAATAATGTATAAGGCATCTTCAAATGGCACTTCAAATCCTTTGAGCCCACTTGTCTCCAGGGCTCTTTATTTTCTCATTGTTTCCTTCAATGTAGATATGCCTCAATGACTTTCTTCCAGATTATTGATTCTGTCCTCTGCTAAATCCAATCTACTGTCAAACTCTTGCCATCCGTTATTTTAGTCCTAGAGTGTTTATTTGATTATTTTTCATGTATTCTCATCCTCTGTTGAATGACTTCATCTTTTCTCTTTTTTATACTTCTTCTTCTATTTTCTTAAACTTCTTAGTTACAGTACATTTTTAAAGTTCTTATATATATATCCTCACTGCAATATTTGGATTAGTTGTGGATATAAGGTTAAGAAATGTTAGAATATTAATATATTCTGTATGAATTTAAAACATGCTAGTCATAAATAAAGAAATTTAGACTCAAAGACTATACTAATTTAAGATTGACCCCAATATTATAGTAATTGAGAGTGGCATTCTCTTTTTAATCTAAAACATTTTGATGTGTGTGTGGAACTTGTATCCTATATAAATGCATGTATATTGATCAGGAAAAAAATCAGCTTTTAGCATTAGAATGGGACTCATTTTGAAGTCTGCTCTTCAGATTTCTAATGTTCATATTCTTAGATACATTCCAATGAAGCACTTCTGATTTTATTTATCCCTCAACCCATGTATTTGACATGATTATTATTTTATTCCTGACAATATTTCTTATTAAGATCACAATGTCAATATTTTCATAAGTTTTCTTTCTAAATCTAATCCTGTTACTGATTTTTTATTGCATTTTATATTGTTTATTTCCAGTATAGTTAACTTTTAGTATTATATTAGTTTCAGGTGTACAATATAGTGATTGAACAAATCTATGCATTACTCAGTGCTCATCATAGTAAGTGTACTCCTAACCCTCTTCACCTATTTCACCCCTCCCACCTACCTCTCCTCTAGTAACCATCAATTTGTTCTCTGTAGTTTATATTCTGTTTCTCTCTCTCTCTCTCTCTCTCTCTCTCTCTCTCTCTCCTCATTTGCTCATTTGTTTTGTTTCTTAAATTCCACATATGAGTGAAATTATATGGTGTTTGTCTTTCTCTGACTTATTTTGCTTAGCATTATACCCTCTAGCTCCATCCATGTTGTTGAAAATGGCATGATTTCACTTTTTTATGGCTGAATAATATCCGTGTGTGTGTGTGTGTGTGTGTGTGTGAGTGTGTGTGTGTGAAAGAGAGAGAGAGAGAGAGAGAGAGAGAGAGAGAGAGAGAGAGAGAGATCTCAAATCTTCTTACCCATTCATCTGTTGAAGGATACTTGGGCTGCTTCTGTAATGCTGCTATAAACAAAGGGTGCATGTTTCCTTTTGAATTAGTGTTTTTGCATTGTTTGAGTACATACCAGTAGTATGTACATACTACTATAGTGTGATTACCATAGTATGTACCCAGTAATATGATTACTGGATCAAAGAGTAGTTCTATTTTTCGCTTTTTGAGGAAACTCCATACTGTTTTCCATAGTGGCTGCACCAGTTTATATCCCCATCAGCAGTGCAAAAAGGTTCCTTTTCTCCACATCCTACCAACACTTGTTTGTGTTTTTTATTTTAGCCACGAGATAAGGTGATATCTTGTAGTAGTTTTGATTTATATTTCCCTGATCATGATTGATGTTCAGCATCTTTTCATGTATCTGTTGGCTATATGTATGTCTTTGGAGAAATGTCGGTTCATGTCTTCTGCTTGTTTTCAATTATATTATTTATTTTTTGGGTGTTGAATTTTATTAGCTCTCTACATATTTTGAATACTAATTTTTATCAGATTTTGCAAACATCTTCTCCCATTCAGGAGGATGTCTTTTAGATTTGTTGATTGTTTTCTTCATTGTGCAGAAGTTTTTATTTTGATGTAGACCCAATAGTTAATTTTTGCCTTTATTTCCCTTACCTCAGGAGACAGTTATAGAAAAATGTTGCAAGAAATTACTGCCTGTGTTATCTTCTAGTGTTTTTATGTTTCCAGGTCTCAAATTTAGGTTTTTAATCCATTTTGAGTTTATTTTTTGTGTATGATATAAGAAAGCAGTCTGGTTTCATTTTTATGCATTTACATGTCCAGTTTTCCCAACACCATTTGTCAAAAGAGACCCGTTTTCCAATTATATATTCTTTCATCCTTTGTCTGATTTTCTTATTTAATTGGTATCACTAACATCTCCTCAAAATAGTACATGCACACTTTTTGAGTGAATTCCAAAAGTTCCTTTTGGGTGAGTTTAAAACAACTAAGTCTCATTGATTTCACAACATCAATATCTAATCCTTTGTATTTTCCCTACCACTAACCATATTGAGATTTTCTTTTATTCATAATTGGACAATTAGGATGGTCAACTTACTAGTTTCCCTACCTTTGGCTTTAATTATGAACTATGTATTTTTGACAAACAAATATTCCAAAAAAACAAAAAGGCCCCACAACTCTGATCATGTTGTCTCATTGTTCTGAAATGTTTCATGTTTTCCAGTTTTCTATTAAGTGCAAAATTCTAAAACAGCTCTGACTTGGACAGCATCTACTTGGTTCCTGATTCAATTACATCTTGATAGCCCCCTTCAGATAGTATAGTTATTGATCTTTCATTGGATAATAAATTGAAGCTTGGTGATGTTAATTTGCTAATGATCACAATTACATCACTTTAGACATTCTAATACTTTATTCTAAAATATAGATAATGAAAATATTTTTGCTAAATAAATTGTCATTTAGGATTAATAATTAACATTTATAAGATATTCAACAATAGTTTTTATTATATTAAAAGTTTTAATATTTCATTGTAACTAACAAAATGTTACAGTGGAGATGATTAATTCAATATGTCATGACCTGTTGTGTTCTGGGGAATACCTGAGTATGTTAGGCAAAAATAAAATGGATATGTAATGACAGGGATTCTGCTTTAAGTTTTCAGTAAAACACAGATATAAATGTTTAAAAATAATCTTTAAAACATTCTTGTAAACATCACAATGCATACCAACAGTTGGTATGTTTCACTTGAAAATGAAAATGCAGTTTAAGTAGTGACAACAGGGAAATTTATATAATCAATGCATATGTACAAAAAGAAAAAAAATCTAAAATCCAAAAACCTGAGGAAACACGCCAGTAGCAAAAAGGACATTTAGCGGCCTGACTTTGTACTCTAATGCTGTCCTCCAGTAAAAGGAATTATTGAACTTCTTGGGTTGGGCAGATAATATATAATAGTGAGGAAGCATGCAGTGTGAGAAAATGAGAAAAGGCTTCTTTCTTTTTCATATTTTCCAAGGTTTTATTTAAATTCCAGTTAGTTAACATACAGTTTAATATTAGTTTCAGATGTAGAAATTATCTCCTATGTATAACACCTGGTGCTCATCACAAGTGCCCTCCTGATACCCATCATACTTTTAACCCACCCCCTGTCCACCTTCCATTCAGAATTTGGACTCTACAGTTAAGATTCTATTTCTTGGATTGTTTGTCTTCCACCCTCACACGTTCATTTGTTTTCTTTCTTAAATTTCACATATGTGTGAAATCAACTGGTATTTGTCTTTTTTTTCTGACTTAATTTTGCTTTATAATGCTCTCTCTCTCCATCCACATTGTTGTATATGGCAAGATTTCATTTTTTGAAGTCTGAGTAATGTTCCATTATTCATCAGTGAAAATGACATTTGGGCTCTTTTCATATGTTGGCTATTGTTATAATGCTTCATTGGGTGTTTGTATCCCATCAAGTCAGTATTTTAGCATCTTTGGGGTAATACCTAGTAGTGCAATTGCCAGGTCATAAGTTAGTTCCATTTTTAACTTTTTGAGGAATCTCCATACTGTTTTCTAGAGTGGCTGCACCAGTTTGCATTTCTACTCTTAGTGTAAGAGGGTTCTCCTTTCTCCACAACCTCACCAATACCTGTTGTTTCTTGTTATTAATTTTACCCATCCTGACTGGTGTGAGGTCATATCTCATTGAGTTTTGACTTATATTTCCCTGATGATGATTAATGTGGAGCCAATTTTCACATGTCTGTTAATTTTTAAACATAATTATTTATAATATCAGAAATAGGAGTATATTTCAAAGGGACACAGAAGCCACATGAAAGATCTTACAATGGCCAAATCTGAACAAGATAAATCAAGAAGGGTTTTGTTATAGCTTTCAGTATAAAATATATAACCATTATCCTACAATGCTATAAGTAAGTGATTGATAAACATATATAGAAGCAGAGATAAATATCTTTTGCAGAAGAATTCCTAATAACTTATGTAGATATTACAGCCTCAAAGAGGTGGTGTATAACTTCCCACTTCTTAACTAGTGAATTGCACATGGTTGAACTTCCTTCCAAATAATAAGTATGTGAGAGGGAGAGAAAAATGAAACCTTCACTGATGAAAGCCTGACCTCAGCCAGGTAATCAAGTTAATTCAGAAGTGACAAGTTATGCTGAAACTATGCAAACTATGAACCCTCAATAGAAAGTGATGAAAACTGCACTTGACCTGTTAGTTCTTCTTCCTAAAATCCATACCCCAGCCCAATTATGAGAAAAACATTAGAAAAATCCCAAGGAAAGGACATTGCTTAAAATATTGGACAAATACACCTCAAAATTGTCTAGGTCATCAAAAACAAGGAGCATGTGAGAAATCATAAAAGCAAGAGAAGCCTAAGGAGACAACTAAATGTGAGAGGATATACAGAATGAGATCCCAAAAAGAAAAAGGATCAAAGATTAAAAACCAAGGTTATCAGAATAAAGTATGAACTTTACTTAATAATAATGTATCAATATCAATTTATTAATTGTAACAAATACCTCATACTAATATAAGATGTTAATAATCATGAGTAATAGGTACAAGGTGTAAGAGAATTTTCTATACTCTGCTATTTTCTGTAAATATAAAAGTGTTCTAGGGGAGGTGGGCAGGGGATGGGCTAAAGGGTGATGGGTATTAAGGAGGGCACTGGTTGTGATGAGCACTGGGTGTTATATGTAAGTGATAAATCATTAATTCTACCACTGAAGCCAATATTACATGGTCTCTTAACTAACTAGAATTTAAATAAAAACTTAAAATAAAGTAAAAGTAAATCATTAATAAAAAATAAAATAAAACATATATTATATAATATATAGGGTTACAAAATACATATATATTATAAAATATATATATTATATATGTAATATATATGGATTAACATACATATATATACCATAATATACATAATGGTCTCATTACATGATCATAGTTCATAAGTTTATATTTAGAAAGAAGTGTAACATATATAGAAAACAATTGATAAAGGCTGTGTACTATAGATATTATACTTGAGTATATATTTGAGCAAGAAAAACTGTAATAATGAGGTTCCTGAAGCAATGAGTGGATTCCAATGCAGCTTTTAGCCAATATATAAATGATGAAAAATAGTTAAAATTATGCTCCCATGAATCATGGTTCATGTGTCCAAAACAACTGAGTGAACTACCACTGTTTTCATCTTTATTAGCAATTTATAATAGCTATAGTAACCTAATTGTTAGCATCAAATACATAAATCATACCAAAATACAAATTAAACTTTAAATATTGAATTTGAAAAGTGTCACTTAGTATTGAAGATTCAACCATAGTTAAATTTTCTTAATTTCATAATTTTCTTTATCTTTTCCTCTTCTTTTCAAATGCAAATTATCAAAGGCTTCATAGCAAATTAATGTCCTAATATATTAGGTGAAATTCTGGTGAAATTCTTCTTATAATAAACTAAACAGAATAATAACCCACCTGCCCAATCCAGATATTTGGGCATACTTATCTGAAAATGTCACTGAAATTTTTGAAATACTCCTGAGATTTTTGTAAAGAATGGATATATTACTGTTGATAATTCTGCTTCTTCAAAATAGAAAAGTAGACATATCTTTGAATCATTTCTCTGGAATGCAAATGACTAAAATAATGTCAAATGAAGTTACCAACTAGGATTCCACATCAAAAGACAGTTACTTATGGTAGAAATAAATTATTAGTCTTCAAAACTGATGAAAGATAAAAATAAGAAACAGAATTTTAGCAGACTGATTTCACATACTTAAAAAATTCCTTGATAGATTTGCCAGTTCCAGGTCAGTATTGTCCTGGGAAGACTTCAATACTATAGAATTACTAAGACTAAATTTTATATTTATTTAAACCTTTTGAGATAGACAGTTTAAAAATGGTTGAATTTGGGTATATAGTCCCACAATCAATAAAACATTGAACTATATCATGAGACAGGAAAGAGGTGTATACCTACACTAGAAGTTGTAGTCTGCATCAAATATGTGGTTCAATGTTAATCATATAATGAATATAAAATATAGGCATACTTAATTTAATAAAATAGAAAATTATTTGTATAGAGACTATCAAGCAATATAGTCATTGAATGTATTATGTTTAATTACTCCACTACACCAAAGATATTAAAAAGAATTTAATGAGACTTATTTAGCAATTAGTTGAATAGTCAGGTACCTAATATTCACAGAATCACAGTCTATATTTTTGGTATACCTTCAAATTATTTAAATTTCATATTGTGATAGCCTATATTATTAACAGAATATTCTGAGATATTCTGTTGCAATATTTTTCTTAAGTTGGTTGTTATTTCACCCACAAAATTGCTGATTTTTCTAACAAATGGCAAAATACTCTTTAAAATTTTTTAATATTTATTTATTTTTGGGAGACCAAGAGACAGAGTGCAAGCAGGGGAGGGGCAGAGGGTGAGGGAAACACAGAATCTGAAGCAAGCTCTGAGCTATCAGCACAGAGGCCAACATGGGGCTTGAACCCGCTGTTAGGTGGATCCTGAACTGGGCTAAAGTCCGTTGCTTAACCGACTGAGCCATTCAGGCACCCCAAATGGCAAAATATTCTTATGCCTGGTTTTAAAGGTGGGCATAACAATCTGGAGTGCTAACAGAGGGAATCAAAAAATAATAAAAGTATACCTACTTAGAAGCATTGATTTATCAAACCATTTTATTTTTCTGAGAGAAGTTAAAACACTTGACTGCAGGGATACCTGGGTGGCTCAGTCTGTTGAACATCAGACTCTTGATCCCAGATCAGGTCTGTATCTCAGCATGGTGAGTTAAATCTTGGCTTGGCTCCATGTTGAGCTCAGTGTTGGGCTCCACATTCAGCGTGGAGCCTACTTAGAAATATATGAAAACAAAACAAAAGAATACCTGACTGCAAATAAAGGCCAAATGTCAAAATGAAAAGTATCTAAAATAAGGAGAATAAGAAGCAAAATCCTTAATAATCCATTAACTAAGAGTTTTGAAGTATTTTAATTTTTGTTAGCAAAAATTTCCAATAGTAGCCACTTAATGTCTAAAAGGAGAACTGTGGTAATAATTGCTAACACTCCCAAATGTATGGCACATTGTATAAAGAGAAATGAAACCCTGAACACTTATCTAATATATTTTAAGAAGGTTCATAATGTATACTCTTTAAAAAAACAAATTTTGACATTTTCCAAGAGCAATTTAAAGAAAAATTAGCTCATAATAACATTATTTATTAAATTAAGATACAGAGAGTTTATTTTGCTTTGCCAACATGCATTTCACTTATCTTGTTCTTCATCTGAAACTGGAGGAAAGATGAAGACTTTCTGTTCACAACAGATCCATCAATGATTTTGATACTTAGTTTTGTTAGACAACAATACATTTCTCCAAACAATATGCGTACCTTCTAAGTCACTTTTACAAATAGCTGTAGCAGAGTTCCGTTTGCAGTACAGCTGTGTAAAAGCCTATGAGCCCCAGCTTCCAGAAGATAATGGCAACATCCTCTGGAGAAATTACATACACAGAGCAGAGCAAAATAATTATATGAAGGCACAAGAATGCTCTCAAGGGTGTCAGTGTTCTTTGTTGATCATTTTTAGCCTGAAATCACATTGCTCCAGGCCACACACAGGACAGCTATAATGCCAAAAGAACATTTGCCACCTTTCCGGCATAAACTAGAGGAGAAAGTTTAGGGTGCCATGGCTGCCAAGGTGGTCAACATAGGCCATTCATGACTCTAAAAATTAACTGAATTCTGAAAATGTTGGTCTTAAAATATTTATAATTATTTTGACATTTCATGGTAGTTTTTCTAAGCAAAATAACTTGATCACTAGAGTGGGAAAAAAGTCTAGAGTTATTATTTTCTTCAATTGTGTCTGGTTTTTGCATGGCTTTGGGCCACATGTTCAATATATGTGATGTGTGATGCTCATAAGAATTCCGCAACAGAGAAAGTATTATTTTCAGATGGGAGAAGCCTCAAGAGGTTAATTAATAACATTAATAATCAGAGCTAGTATTTGAACCTAAGTATATGTGAATCTAAAGTATTTTCTTACCCGTGAATTTTAAAATGTTTGGTCCCAAGAAGTTTTTCTTCTCTGGGTCAATCTGAACAGACTTAATAGATATTTTAGGTATATAATTACCAACTCTCAACTGTGGGATTTAGTTTCAAAATTATATCAATTGTGATTTATGGGTTATTTCTATCCCTTCAACACAATATCTGCTTAGGGTGAGCTTATGGAGGACTTAATATTAAATTTATCTCTTAAATTTAAGTGTTAGCATGGACATTTGATTGAAAGACCTGTGATAATCTTTGACAATGTACCAAACAAGTATTTTTAACATATCCTGAAAATAAAAGAATGAAAAATGTTTAATAAATGTGTTCGTATAGTATTACATTTATTATGGCTAAGATTTTTAAAATGTTAGTTTGTTACCATGAAGTAAATTTTGACTACATTTAATATACCTATCACCAATTCTTTCCTTCCTTATTCTTTTTTATTCTTTTCTTCTCTTCTCTTTTCTTTTTTCTTCTCTTTTTTCTTTTCTTTCTTTTCCTTTCCTTTTCTTTCTTTCTTTCTTTCTTTCTTTCTTTCTTTCTTTCTTTCTTTCTTTCTTTCTTCCTTCCTTCCTTCCTTCCTTCCTTCCTTCCTTTCTTTCTTTCTTTCTTTCTTTCTTTCTTTCTTTCTTTCTTTCTCTTTCTTTCTTTCTTTCTTTCTTTCTTTCTTTCTTTCTTTCTTTCTTTCTTTCTTTCTTTCTCTTTCCTTCTTTCTTTCTTTCTTTCTTTCTTTCTTTCTTTCTTTCTTTCTTTCTTTCTTTCTTTCTTTCTTTTTCTTTCTTTCTTTCTTCTTTCCTTCCTTCCTTCCTTCCTTCCCTCCTTCCCTCCCTCCCTCCCTCCCTCCTTCCTTCCTTCCTTCCTTCCTTCCTTCCTTCCTTCCTTCCTTCCTTCCTTCCTTCCCTCTTCATTTAATAAGTACTTTTTGAGTAAGTACTGGATGCTAGGGACTATACCAGATTTTAGGAAGATGTAGTTCCTACGATCCAGAAGCATCAGTCCGTAATTAAACAAATTCAGATGAAAATAACAAATGCAATGCAAGCTGTGTTGCCCATTACTGTATTTGCTGGAAAACTAGTTAGACAATCTTGCATTTTAAATATTCTCAATACATACCTTTCAGCTTATAACCAAAATTACAACACAGCAATGATAGTTCCTGTCAAAATTCTTGCTTTCCTCCATCAAGTCTTAGGGTAAATATGCCTCCTGAATCAAAGTGATAATATTATTACAGCAAATGAAAGAGCCAAAAATCACACTACTTTAGTTTTATGTCACTTTTAGGAAAGATTTCTGTGTTCAGTGTCAAATTAATCTTCCTTAACCAATACATTTATAGTTTTTCCTCTTGTGTTTGAACTTTTAGAACTTACAACTAAAATATGAAATTTAAACTTAGGGGTACCTGGGTGGCTCAGTTGGTTAAGCATCCAACTGTTGGTTTCAGCTCAGGTCATGATCTCACAAGTTTAAGGGTTCCAGCCCTGCACTGGGCTCCATGATGTCAGCTCTGTCTTCTCTCTATATATAGAGAAAGAAGGAGAGAGAGAGAATGAGAGAGAGAAGGAGAAATATATATATATATATATATATATATATATATATATATATATATATATATATATAGAGAGAGAGAGAGAGAGAGAGAGAGAGAGAGAGAGAGAGAGAGAGAGAATAAGAGAGAGAAAGAAGTATGTTGCCCAGTTTGAATTAGGAAAGAAGATTAAATTCATCATGAGAATCTTTTGAGAAAAATTGACAGTGAACTGAGTTTTGGAGGATGAGCAGTAATTTTTAAGGCAAGGTTAAGAAAGAAAGAAAAAAAGAAAAGAAGAAAAGGAAAGAAGAGGGAAGGAAGGAAGGAAGGGAAGAAGGAAGGAAGGGAGGAAGAAAAAGGTTATTTCAATCAAAAAGATAAATAAACAAAATGGAAAAAATGTATGAAATCATCTAGTGTATTTAGAAGATCACACATGTAGAACATAAGGCAATGAGGTGACTTATTAGGGTGTCTGTAGGACATGGTAATTTAATTTTATCTTGTCAATTTTAACAAAGTATGGAGTATTTCAAGGTGGGGGAATTGGATAGATAACCTTAGCAACTACTTGTTAAGGTAGATTTAGAGGGATTTAGGGCATGAATTTAAGAGAATATTAATCAGGGTTCTTTTAGTTGCAAGCTATACAAATGAAACTTGAAGTTTAAGCAAATGATAAGACTATTTTGCTCCAAATAACCAAACTGGGGAAAGGCAGGACTGAGAGGAGACAAAAGCATGTAGAATTACCTGTATTACTGCTGCTACTCTCTGCAATCCAGCTTCAGTGCTTCTCACTGCAGACCTTCTTTTCCCAAAAGGCTGGATCAAGGCAGACAATAACCTCTATCTCAATGGATCCCTAGCTTGGCCCCCAGAGAAAAAGCCAAGTCAGGACAGAGTTAAAAAGAATCTTACTTGGGTCCATGCCCAGTCTTCTAATTACTCACTGTGGTGGCAAATACTTAGCATAACATGGTAGATTTAGATCAGGCCAAATTTGCATTTTTTATTTCTCATCCAATAACTGTGGCCAGGGAAACAAGGTCATAGAGGAAGATGGCAGTATCTTGCAATCACATCAATGGAATCCAGGTAAATAACAGTGTGTACAACTAAAAGTGCTTCAAGACAGATTCAGTGTGAGAAAGAATTTGGGAAAACCTAAATACCAATGGGGAGGGGAAAAAATGGATACTAGATAAATCTGAATTCTCTGAAACCTACAGATAAAGGAAACATTCAATAGAATCTAACTTCTAACCAGATGTTATGGACTGAATTGTGTTCCCCCCAAATTTATATGTTGAGGCTCTAACACCCAGTGTGACTATATTTAGAGAAAGGGGCTTTAAAATGGAAATTAAGGTAGGGGCACCTGGGTGGCTCAGTTGGTTAAGTGTCTGACTCTTGATGTCAGCTCAGGTCACAATCTTACAGTTTGTGAGATTGAGCCCCATGTTGAGGTCTGCAGTGACAGTGCAAAGCCTACTTGGGATTCTCTATTTCCCTCTCTCTCTCTGCCCCTCCCTTGCTCTGTCTCCCTCTTTCTCAAAAAAAAAAATTTAAAAAAGGAACTAAAGTAGTGAGATGATAAAGATGGACCCCTAATTCAATACGACAGGTGTCTATCAGAAGAAGAGACACCAGGGGTAAGCACATATGGAAAAGAGGCAATGCAAAGACTGGGGAGAGGACAGCCTTCTACTAGTCATAGAGAGAGACCTCAGGAGAAAGCAGACCTTTTGAAAACCTTGATCTAGGACTAATGACCTCCAGAAATCTAAGAAAGGCTTAAGATGCTGTTTAAGCCTCTTAGTCTGCTATATTTTGAATGGCTGCCATAACAAACGAATATACTGATATACATAAAAATCTCATGCTAAAGTTTATGAGTGTCAGATTCTATTATTTGATATGTTAGGTCCAGCTTCCAACAAACAATTGCAACCTATGCTAAAAGTGAAGAGCAAAACATAATCTGAAAATAAGTAAGCACTATGAACATACTCAGAAAGGGCAGAGACTTTGGAATTACCAGACTGGGTATTTAAAATAACTATGAATAATATAGTAAAGGCTCTAAAGTAAAAAAATGGACAAGTAAGAACACATGGGGAATGCCTGAATAAAGAATGAAATTTTGAAAATCAAAACAAAATGGTGGAAGTTAAAAACACTAACAAAAATGCAGAATGCCTTTGATGAACTCAGTAGTAGACCAGGTACGAGAAAAGAGTAAGTAAGCTTGAGATCAGTCAAGACCTCCCAAATCAAAATGCAAAGAGAGAAAAAAAAAAAAAAAAGAAAGAAAGAAAGCCAAGGGAAAAACATTCAAAAACAAAGAAAATTACAAAAGATGTTCCATAACTATAATGGGAATATCAGAAGGAGAATTTTAAAAAGGAGCATAAGAAATACTTGGAATTATAATGACTGAATATTTTCCAACATTAATCAAAGACACAAAACCAGAGGGTAAGAAGATCAGAGAACATTAAGTAGAATAAACTCCAAAAATCTACGCCTAGGTATATATCCTAACTTCAGAAAAAGAGACAAAATTTTGAAAGAAACTTGGGTGTAGATTTGGAAATATGAAGGGGACACCTTATCTAAAGACTATGAAGTATAAGAACCACATTAGATTTCTGTTTGCAGGCTATTCAAGCATGGATAAAATGGAATTAAATATTTAAATGTTAAAAGAAAAAAAATTAACAGAATACTATATCCAGGAGATATTCAAGGAGAAATAAACACTTTTCCAGGGAAACAAAATCCAAAGAAACATGATGCCAGTAGACTTACCTTGTAAGAAGTGTTATAATAAGTTTTTCAGAAAGAATGATTAAAATATAGGTCAGAACTTTGAATCTACATAAGAAAAGGAGAGTATTTGAGAAGGAACAAATGAGGGTGAAATAAAGCCTTTTATTTTTCTTACTCCTAAATGATTTCATAGATCTTTCCAAAATAATAGCAGCAGTGTATTTGGTAAAATTCATAAATAAGATGAATGCCAGCACTAATATAAAGCATGGAGAAAGAAAATGGGAATTCTTTGCTATAAGATACTTACACTATATTATCACTACACTACACTACTCTAACTTATAGCGTTATTTCGAATTAATTAGAAATGTATACTGCAAAGCTTAGGTGAATCACTTAAAAAAATTTAAAAGAGTTATAACAAGTATGTGAAAAGAGGACAGAAATCAATCATAAAATGTTTAGTTAAAGGAAAGACTGTAGAAAAATAGCAAAATATTTTTTAAAAGATAAAAACAAGAGGGAGGCAAATCACAAGAGACTCTTAGCTATGGAGAACAAACTGAGAGTTGATGAAGGGGAGGTGGGTGGGGGTTGGGTTAAATGGGTGATGAATATTAAGGAGGGCACACATAAAAGTGCCTGCATGGCTCTGCCTGTTGAGTGTCTGACTCTTGATTTCAGTTCAGGTCATAATCCCAGGGTTATGGGATTGAGCCCCACATTGGGCTTCTTGCTGAGCATGGAGCCTGTTTGAGATTCTTTTTCTCTCCTTCTACCCCTCTCCCCTTCTCGCTCGCTCTCTCTCTCTCTCCCACTAAAATATTTTTTTAAAGGAGGGCACTTAATATGTTGAGCACTTGATGTTATATGTAAGTGATGATTCACTAAAGCTACTCCTCCTTTTATTTAACTAGCTAAAATTTAAATAAAACCTACAAAAAATTAAAAAAGTATAAAGGCATAATATAAATAGATGATAGATGATAGATAGAAAGATATTAATCCAAATACGTCAGTAAAACTTCCATATATTTAAAGTGGTTATTGATGTATATATCTCTATATATACCAATAAAAAACAGAGATCGACAATGTGGATTAAAAAAAGACACAACTGTATTGTGTCCACAAAAAACACACCTTAAATATAAAGACATAGAATCACCAAAAATAAATGGATGGAAAAACATGTAGCATACTAATACAAATGACAAGAAAGCTAATGTATGTATATTAACATCAGACAAAGCTGACTTCAGAACAAGAATATTTGTAAAGGAATAAAGAGGGCCATTACATAATGATAAACGGGTTAGTTCTCTGAGAAGTAATGTGTATGTACCTAATAACAGAGTATCAAAATAAATTATGTGAGGCAAAGGTAATAGAATTGCAATGAGAAATAAAGAAATGCACTATTTCTGAGACTTCAACACAGTTCTATCAATAATAGACAAGAATCCGTAAGGACATATTTTAACTGAATAGCATCATCAATCAGCTGGCTCTAACTTACATTTATAGAATATAACGCTGAACTACAGTAAGGTATACATCTTTTTCTCATATGGAATATTAACCAAGGAAGACTACATTCTGCACCAACAATTTTAAAAGAACAGAAATCATACAAAGTATGTTAGCACAGACCACAGTGAAATTAAAGTGGAAATCAATAACAGAAAGATTGCTGGAAAACCCTCAAGTATTTGGAGAGGAAACACCACGTTTCTAAATAATACATAGGTCAAAGAGGAAATCGCAAAATAAATTCAAAATAGTTTGTACTAGATGAAAATAAAATACAACCTGTAAAAATGTGTGGGATATAATAAATACAACACATAAAAGGAGATTTATATCAATGAATACATGTATTAGAGAAGCAGTAAGATCTAAAATTAATAATCTAAGCTTTCACTTCAGGAAACTTGAGAATAAAGAGCATTATAAAGCTAACACAATCAGAAGGAATGGAAAATAAAAATTAGAGCAGAAATTAATGAAACTGAAAAGAAGAAAACAAAGAAAGTTAATTGAAACCAAGAGGTGGTTTTTGAGAAGATCAATATAATTGATAAATTGCTAGTCAGGCTAACCAAGAAGAGAGGGAGTGGAATAAACTTAGAAAGACCATCACTATTGATCCCATGAGTGAACATTAAAAAGGCAATAATGGAATATTATGAGCAAACCTATGTTCACAAATTTAATAACTTAGATGAAATGGACCATTTCCTTGAAATACAATTTACCAAAACTCAAACAAAGAGAAATAGATAATCTGAAGATACCAGTCTCTTTTAAAGAAATTTAATATCATAACCATCCAAAGCAGAAAGCACAAGGGCCTGATGATTTCACTGGCGAATTCTGCCAAACATTTAAGGAAGAATTATACAAATTCTATATAATCAGTTCCAGAAAATAGAAACAGAGGGAACACTTCCTCACTCATTCTATGAAGCCCGCATTACTGTAATTATCTAGGTATTACAAAGACATTACAAGAAGGAAAAACTACAGATGAATATCTCTCTTGAACATGGAAACATAAATAATAGCAAATTGATTCCACCAATGTATACATAGAAATATATTCTTCATTGAATGAGATTTATCTCAGGTATGCAAGGCTAGTTCAACATTTGAAAATCAATTATTGTAATCCATCACATCAGCAGTCTAAAAAATATGTTATATGATCATTTCATAGGTACAGAAAAAGTATTTGACAAAATCCAGCATCCATTCATGATTGAACTGTCAGTAAACTAATAATAGTGGGGAAATTCCTCAACTTGATAAATAACACTTCCAAAACACCTAAAGGTAGCATCATAATAGTGAGAAAACAGAAACTTTTCTTCTAAGGTAGGAAAAGAAGGAAAGAAAACCTGTCTCTTCACTGTTATTCAACATTATACTGGAGTGCTGAGCTAATGCAATAAGACACGGTAAGTAACTAAGATCATGCATATTGGAAAGAAAGAAATAAAATTCTCCTTATCACATGACATGATTGTTAATTTTAAAAAACCCCAAATAATTGACGAACACACTCCTATAAATTATGTTATTAGAGCAAATTTGCAAGATACAAAGTTAATGTACAAAAGTCCATTGTTCTCTGGGGCCTCTGGGTGGCTCAGTGCATTAAGTATCTAACTTTGGCTCACGTCATGTTCTCACGATTTGTGAGTTCAAGCCCCATGTTGGGCTCTGTGTTGACAGCTCAGAGCTTGGAGCCTGCTTCGGATTCTATGTCTCCCTCTCTCTCTGCCCCTCTCCTGCTCATGCTCTTTCTCTCTCTCTCAAAAATAAATAAATGTTAAAAAAATTTTTTAAGGTACATTGTTCTTTTATGTACCAGCAATGAATAATTGAAATTTGAAATAAAAAACACAGTTTGACATTAGCAGCAAAAAATAATGAAACACTCAGATATAAATCTAACAAAGATGTATTATATAAATATAAAACTATAATTAAGGAAATAAAATAATCTAAATAAATAGATATTCTATATTCATGGATGAGAAGGCAATATTTTTAGATGTTAGTTTTCCCACTTGATATACAGATTCAATCCAACCTGAATCAAAATCCAACCAAGTTAATTAATGATAGTGGACAAATTAATTCTCACATTTCTATGGGAAGTCAAGAGATTCTGAATAACTGATATAATCGTGCAGAAAAAATAAAGCTTAAGGGCTGAGCTTACTGACCTCAAGATAAAGTTATAGTTATGAATATATTGTGAAATTGGTGAAAGAATAGGCAAAGAAAGAAAGACAACACAGATCTATAAAATATAGGAACAAAATCAAATGTGATTTTGGAATTGGCAAGGAGTTATAGATAGAACGCCTAAAACACAATCCATGAAATAAATACTTGATATTTTGTTTATGATTAAACTTTAGAACTTTTGCTCTGTGAGACTCTATTAAGAGAAAAAATAGACAAATCCAAACCTGGGATAAAGTATTTGCAAAAATTATAAATGATAAAGGGCTTTTATCCAAAGTACACAAATAACTGTTAAAATGAAACAATCAGGGGCACCTGCTGTGGCTCAGTTGGTTGAGAGTCCAACTTCTGCTCAAGTCATGATCCTGCAGTTCGTGAGGTCAAGCCCTGTGTGGCGCTCTGTACTGAGAACTCAGAGCCTGGAGCCTGCTTCAGATTCTGTGTCTCCCTCTCTCGCCCCTCCCTTGCTCCTGCTATGTTTCTGTCCTTCAAAAATAAATATACATTAAAAATTTAAAAAAAACCCTAAACAATAAAAAAACAAGCAACCCAATTTGGAAATGGGAGAAAGATTAGAACAGATACCTCATGAAAGAAAATATACAGATATCAAATAATCACATGAAATGTTCAACATAGTATGCCATTATGAAATTACAAATTAAAACAACAATGTGTTTTTGAAATGACTAAAATTCTGTCAAACTCATTTATTCCTGATGGCAATGACAAATGCTACAGCCACTTTGGGAGACATTTTGACATTTCTGGCAAAACTAGTCTCACCATATGGTCCCATCCCTCATTCACAACCTTAGGTATTTACCCAAATGAGCTGAAAACACAAAAACCTGGACATTAATGTTTATAGCAATTTTGTCCATAGTTTCCAAATAGAAACAAGCAAGATATCCTTCCATAGGGGAATGAGTAAACTGACTACTACATCCAATCAATGGAATATTATTCAGTGTTAAAAGGAAATGAGCTATCAAGCCACAAAACGACATGGAGAAAGAAAACATAAATGCCTATTTCTTGGTTTAAAAAAAAACGTCAATCTTAAATGTACTCCCAAGTATATGAAATTTTGAAAAAGGCAAAATTATAGGGACAATAATGTCCAGGGTATATTGATTATGTACAGAAGACAAGAGAACATAGGGTCATCCTTATGGCATCCTCTTGACTTCCAAAATTACTGAAAGCATTTTAATTTTGGCTGCTCTAAGATGGGCAGAAACATTTCCAGTGATCTTAAGCCATTTCTCTTTAGTTCATATCAATTGAAAAGATCCAGATCAAAATGGAGCTGACATATTGTTAACAAGTCACAAGGTAGACTGGAATTAACCACAACCCTTCCAAAGCTGTAGTATTTTACACCTTAACACGTGTTAAAAACTACTTTTGTTGAAAAGAATCAAAAGAGAAATTACTGTAAAAATCAGAGATCAGGATTTTACAACTCAACATACAATGAAACACATGTGCTGGCTAAAAGGTCCCATTTTGTTTCATCATTTTAACTTCTATGATCACATTGAACATGAAGTGAACGAACCGGTACTGCACTATTTTGCTCAATGCTTACTTAGTAGCTTCTCTAATTTTGTTAAAATTGTTTTGGGAGAAAATATTTACAAACACAAATTACCAAGACTAAATAGCATTTTCTTTTGCCTTCTTTTGAAATTGGTGGTAAGGCACAATTCAGTTGAAGATTGGTAAGGTAATACCAGATGGTGAGAAGCTATAGAGGTCAATGGTAAGATTTGACTTCACCAACAATTATTTCCTAAGTACTAATAATATTTTACACATGTGCAGTACTTTTCAGTTTCCAATGTCCTTTTGCATTTGATTCTAATAGCTTAGTAAGTATGGCAGACCAGATTCTATTAACCCAATATTACAATGCAGACTTAAAGAAAATAATTGTTGGACCTAACATCACATTTTAAACAATGGTAAGGCCAGAGTTAGAATCTACTTTGACTTACAAGTATAAGAGTATTTCCAATTGAATTTCATGTACCTGAAGTTTTATGCTATTATTTTGTATAAAATTATCATGTAAAATAAATGTTCTTATTTTAATTTCAAGCAAGGTGTACTGAGATGATCATGGATATTTGCATAATAATAGTAATAATAAAAAATAATAGAAAATTACATTTGTTGAGAGCAGGGACAATACTGAGCACGTTAGGTGATTATACTATGTAACTGAGCATCCTAATAAGGTAGATGCTATTGTTGTCTCTATGTTACAGATAAAGGTATTTACACTGAGACCATAATTGACTTTACAGTAGGTCATAAAGCTTCTGACGAGGTGGACCTGGGACTTAAATTCAGACAAGAGGCCAGGCCTTAACACCAGGTAATTCTGTCTTTTGAATTTATTTTTTACCTATGGATCTCCTTTTAATATCTATAACATGGATGTGATTATAAATCCTGCTTACTCAAAATAGCATTAAGTTCTGAATAAGCAAATGTTTATAAAAGTCATTTGCACACCGCAAACATGAAACAAATGTCAGTTTTTAGGAGTTAAAATGCAACTTCTGGGACGTTTTTCAGTAATGTTTATTTTCCCTTCTTTTATTTACATCTTTCTCTTTGGTCTTGTTGATTGCTTTCCTATGCCAATGAATGTACGTGATGTAGTTAGGTTCCCTGAGCTCCAGTCAGCAGTTTCCCAATAAGGGTAGCTAGGAATTAATGGATGTAAATCCATCATTACAGATTCTAAGAAAATCAGTGGTGTGTGCTGTACTGGTAGTGAGCTGTTAACATTATAGTTGTGTATGAAGGACAGCATATTATTTGATATTTTCATCTAGGCTATTCTTTAATAACTCTGCAAGTTTAGAACTCAGATTGTTGTTTGTGACATGTGAAAATCTTCATCTTTTTTTTTCCCCTTACAAATTTGCTAAAAAGAACCTACACATTCAAGTTAAATATGGTGAGCTGTCATCAGCTTCTAATTGTAGAATGAGAGTCCTCAGTAAAATTGGACAGTGGAACAAATCACTTCTGGCACTTGATTCTTTTTTCCCCTTTTGGCACTGAATCTATGTTGACAGGGCGACTTAACATTAGTTTTATGCTTTTAGAAAAATGTGGCCCTATTTGCATTTGTTGCCATTTTTTTTCTTGCCCAAATGCAGAAATTTACCTTGCAATAAAACCACTAAAAATGAAAACTGATATCAGAAAATGCCTCTTTTCATAAAAAAAGTTGAATAACAACTGGCACTGAAGACTAAAACAAATGACATGTGGCAAAACCTAATCAACATATAACTAAATGTCTTATCTCTTTGTCATCATCTATTAACCTATTTCATTTTCTCCTTTCCTCCCAAGTTTAATATTTGTTACCTTGTGGCTGCACACATGTTGGTGATCAGCTAATTTATGCCTTATGTTGTATATAGAATTTAACGGCTGCCAATAATTACAGTGGTAGACAAACTAGAGATTTTTCACTTCTCTGCTAAAATCTAACCATGTGTTCTGCTTTAAAGCAATGTGGTTTTATTTTATGAATTTTCTGCAAGAAAAATAAAAAGAAAATCAGAGCTGTGAAATTTGCCATTATTCATGAAAAATTATCTGCTGGAAAGCTGAGCCTCAAAGAAAGGGAGTAGGATTTTTTTTCCCTAACTTGGCTTTAGCACTAGATATATACATAGAGAAGATGATAGTAGAGTCTAAAGATCCTATCATTATGTCACATTTTAAAGTGACTGTTCAAAGCTGGCTAATGGGAATCCAGTTGCTTTAAATGCCTATTAAGCATTTCTTAATTTAACTCCTTACGGATGAAATTAGAAATTCCAAGCTCACTTAAAATTTGACGAAATACAAAGATCTCATAGAAGCTTATTCCTTTAGTCAAACATGCATTGTATATATTACATATACACATTTCTCTCAAACTTTTTCCATGGTGAGAGAAAATTAAAGCTCATTATTTTTTCTTATTTTTTCCCTTCCATTATTTTTCTGTTATGCTTTACATTTTTAAAATATAAGCAATTTAGTATTTTCAAAAGCACAGCATGTATCTTAATCTATTTCCCAATAAACAAGCATTGATTCACAAGTAGCCTGGTAAGAATTAAGAAATTTGTTTTGAGCTTAATTTTCAAATGTATGTCCACTAGAGAACTTACAAACCTTTTCATCAAAATTTCATTTAGAGAAATATAGTATTTAAATATGGTTTTATTAATATTATGGAAATTATTAGTGATCATGTTTGATAGAAATCTATCCACAGAGGAAAAGTTGTCAAAAACAAACTATAACTACTGGCATATTCTTCAACAAAGATGATAAACTATAAACTTAGAAAACCACTAAAAGCCTCAGCTTTTTGAAGACTGTTATCTATCACCTTTACAATTTTTATCAATATACTCCTATTATTTGACATACTTTCTCCAAAAGTAATCATACTTCAAATGTGTATTCAAATATCATTGAATATTTCATGATGTGGATTTGTTGCTACAATCACTCACTTTCCATTTTTATTCATCTAGATTTTTTAATTCATAACTAATGCCAGATCCACAAAAGAAAAAATGTAACTATATAAAAATGTTAATAGAAATTATACATATTTATTCGACAGCTATAAAATGTTAATTTTTTTCTAATTAAGATGAATAGAGAGGCAGAATTCTTTATTTAAATTTATTAAATTATTCCCTGTAAAACTATCTTTTTCATGTTTTGAATCATCAGATAAGATTCCTATTTACATATAATTACAAATAGACAAACCTTAGATTTTTAAAACTGGTTTCATTTCAAATGAAAGTTATCTTTCACAGGTACATTACCCCAAATCATCAACATCTCCCATGATTATAATTAATAACAATAGTATCCAAAATTTCTTATCGTTATGAATAAACCATTATGAGGAAAATGTGTAAGGTTATTATAATTTTTGATATCTCATTGAATTAACCTCAATAATAGCATAAATTAAAGAATAAGACATGTTTTTCAACTGTTATTCTTTGAAACAGAAAAATGAAAAGAAAATGTAGATTAGATGGTCTTTCTACAGCTTGTGTTGAAAAGTTGTTTTAAATTTCACTTTGTTCTTTGATACACACATGGCTTCTCTTATGGACACTGAAACAGGGATGTCCTATAATTTCTCAAAATTGGAGATGGGTATTTTCAATTACTGTCAGACATTATTTAATTTACTTTATTTCAAAAACTTGGACAAAGAAAAAATCTAGTAAGGTTTGTAGTGCTTTTTTTCAGAAGAAATAACAAATTTAATTTATAATATTGAAATACCACTGAAAGGAGAATTACAACTCCTAATCTACTGTCTGCCTTGACAGCTAACTAAGTAATACAGAAAGACTGTAATTTTAGTTTGAAACTAGGGAAAATTATTCATTGATCCTACACTATAGTTCATTCACATGCCACTTAAGATTGTAGCCACTGACTTTATTTATAGATGAGATGAGTTATGTTTACATATAGAAATTCACTGATTGTTTCAGAGTGTGGAATTTCAATTACTGTGTCTCACAAACCATGCACCTTTGAATATAAAACATTAAATCTCAAATGATACTTCTCATATTTTTCTACCCCTCTCACATATTATCTAATTTAGAGGTACACAGTAGTATATGATTATTTTTATACTGTTTGCTTTTCAACTTTTATGTATATTTCCTAATAACAGATGGTATAAACAGGATGGAGGGGGAATACTAAGTGTACATTTTCCTAGAAGAAAAATGAGAAACAAAAATTACTATAAGACATTTAAAATTTTATTTTTCATGTATTCATACTATAATCACATGTGACACTTATACCCTACGTGGAACAAAGCAATGCACAGCACAGAGTTGTTAGGTCAAGATACATCATCAAGAAAGTCTCTGTACCCATGGTGGGCAGGCACTATGACTATTGTAGGACATCGCAATGATTTCATCTACGTTGAAGGAATGTCTGTAGTAGCAAAACGTAATGATTTCCTGAACTTGAGCAGAAGTAGTAGAAAGAAGAGAAAGCTAACTAAAAGCACTAAAAACCAAAGATATGTAGTACTCAGTAACTACTTCAATATAGGAGATTGGGGAAAGAAAAACGTGAATATGATTTTAGATTTTCCTTTTGGCAACTGGGGAGATGTTAAATATCATAAATGGGTAGTATGCTATTAAAACAATGATCAAAAGATGAGAGAAGAGATCGGATGTGGTTTGTCATGACCTTTGCCTAACTGACACATTTTGCCGATCATACTAATCTTAGTTCTAGTGTCAGCCTTCTTCACATCCAATCTATCTTTGATATTGATGCTGTATTAAACTTATTTAAGTACAATTTTAATCATGCTTTAACTCACATGCCTATTTAAGTATCCAGAAAATCTGAACTATGCTGATTTTCAAGATCCTCAATTATTTTGTCTCAAGCTCTTTCCCTTTTTATTTTTGATAGATTTTCAAATTAATTTTTTTATTAAGTTAAAAACAAAAGCCCTCATAGCAAATTCCATTGCAAAAGGTAAGCAAGGAGATATTGGTCATTTCTCATACAGCTAGTTACAAGAGGTGTAGGTACCAAAAGTAGACAGTGGTTTGGAGCAACAGAGTTTCAATTGGAGGAACAAATGCTTGTTTATGTAACGCCAGCCACGTGTAGTTGGGGAGATAAAGCATACCTGTCCTTGATAGGTATATAAAGCCTCTGATGTGATATGTTCCACTCACTCCCTAGCATTATTTGTAATCTTGAAGATGTTTTATTTATTTTTGAGAGACAGAGTACTAGCAGAGGAAAGGCAGAGAGATGGAGACACAGAATCCAAAGCAGGCTCCAGGCTCTGAGCTGTCAGCACAGAGCCTGATGCAGGCTCAAACTTGGGAACACTGAGATCATGACCTGAGCTGGAGTCAGATGCCTAATTGAGTGAGCCACCCAGGTGCCCCTTCCTAACCTTTTTTGTTATCAGCATGTCTCCACTGAGTCTGATGCTCCAGACATGACAAATAGCCTGCAGGTACTGGCGCATGCTGGTCTCTGTGGAAGGTGTAATAGACATTTTGAAATTAGCACTCAGAGGAAACTCTGTTTCTCCATACTAACCTTATCACTCTGGAAGGTGGAAACACTGGTTCAGTCTCTAAAACTTGGAATCAGTTTTGAGTTCTGCCTTCCTCTCATTTTCCTTGTCCATTAGCCAATCTTGTTAACAATATCTTCATAATGTATTCTGAATCAGACTGATTCTAATTGTAGAAGTGCCATTCTCCTGGTTTTAACACTGGTATCTGGCCTGTAGATTATTAGGAAAACAATGTTTGCTTTCCCTGCTTCCACTCCTGCCTTATACACTCTAATCATACATTCACCAGAGTACTTTAATACTCAAATCTGATAAAGGGACAACTTTATTCAAAATCCTCTTGTCAGTATAAAATCCAGAGTTCATCCCATCCCCTAAAAGGCCATTCGTGTTCTTTCCACTTTCCTTTTTTCCTCTCATCTCTCTTTCGGGTCTTGACTCTACTTCTCACTCATTCCATGTCAGCCGCACGCTAGCCTCCTTGCTGTTTCTCAAGCATTTTAACTAACCCTCTGCCTCAGTCTTTGTCGTTGCTATTTCTCCTATTGGAAAGCTATTGTAGCCTTCTTGTTCTCTCACTTCCTTCAGATCTTTACTCAATAGCATTATCTCCATGGACTAGCCTTATCAAACAGTACCACTTCCCCAACCTCCCTCTAGCCCCTTCCTCTGCTTTTCTTTATATAAGTAATCTCTACCGGAAATATTACATTTATTGGTCAACTTACTGATTTTGGTAAGTTTCGTGAAATCAGAGATGTTGTGTGTTTTGTTCAGGACAGCATCTGCAGGGCCTGGCATTCAAAAATCACTTGTTGAATAAATAAAGGAATATATCATCCCTAGGAGGCTGTCTCTGATCTTTGTGTCTCTCTGCCAGCTTTTCCCCACTGCCTGCAAAGTTCATGTTCTTCCAGGTCCTGGATATCTGGTGAACAAATTGTCCTAAATCTTTCCAGAGAGTTAGAATATTATCCTACTTCTAAGAACTTCTCTGGCATTCTTCTAAAATGGAATACCCCATTCTTTCCTCTGGTTCCTACGGTAACCTCTGTGAACATAGTTCTTATCTCTTGTAACACTTAGATATTTTTAATAATTTATACGTCCAGAAGTACCTTGTGGATGGATAACACCTTTTACTGAAATTTGCACACTTCAAGTATAATGCCTGGCATGTAGTTAGCATTTATTGATTATTTGTTAAATCAATAGGAAATGGAAATTATCTCTCTATGTTTAATATTATTCTTAATGTTAATGGATGAAGAGCTAAAGCTAAAACTTCCTATTGTGTTAACTTTATGTCCATGTCTCTAATAACTTATAGTTGATAATAACAGATATAAACAGTAAAAATAATAATGCCAATGAGGCTGTGCATTTCTTCTTTATGGGCACTGCTCTAAGAGCTTTTATGGTAATAATTCATTTATTCAGACCATTGAGTTGATGAACTATTATGATCTCAATTTTATACTTCAGTAACTGAGGTATTGGGTGTTAAACAGCTCGTCCTCACTCACTAGTAAGAACAGACTCAGGAACGCCTGGGTGGCTCAGTCCATTAAGCATCAGACTTCATTCAGCTCAGGTCATGATCTCATGGTTAGTGAGTTGGAGCAGCACAGAGCCTGATTTGGATTTTCTGGCCCCCTGTCTTTCTGCCCCTGCCCTGCTCACATTCTCTCTCTCTCTCTGTCTCTCTCTGTCTCTCTCTGTCTCTCTCTCTCTCTCTCTCTCTCTCTCTCTCCCACTCTCTCTCTTTCTCTCTCTCAAAATAAATAAACATTAAAAAAAAGAACAGACATAGGTAATATAACTCCAGAGCCTATGCCCTTCATTACTAGTTGATGGTCTCGCTGTGCAAGATGATTTCCTTTTATTCTGTCTCAAGATGTACAAGGAGACAAGTTTTTGACAGTAGTAAATGTTTATTGACTACCAGACTAAATCTCAGAGGAACTCTCACGAGTCTTGAAGGATATGAATCTATTTCTTTGGTTTAATATTTTTCATAAAAATTCATACTTTATTGGTCTCTGATGTGTATGTGTCTTATTAAGGCACATTCTATATGGTTGGTTGTCTCAATTTTGAAAGCTTTATTTTATATCATTTAAAAATTTTACTTTATGTATGTAAAATTTCATAGTTAATTATGTACAGCTCAAACCAAGAATTATACAAGTGAGACTGACAAGGTCTCTCCCAGGGGTAAGAATAGTTTATTTTTTTTCCTATAAAATATTTTTAAGGGACAATTTATTAAAGGTAAAATTCCTCAATACATTCATATATAAACATTGCATTAAATTGTTCTAAATAGGGCAAATTTGGGGGACATATATGCCTACTGAAATAATCCCCTTGACTTTAGTCACAAAAACCCTATTATATTTAACTACACCTGGTCATTACCGTTGTAAGTGAGCACTTGACAATCATCTTTAGCACTCCTATTACTTACTACATTAGAGAACAGTTGAGAAAAGGGAGATGATGACATGTTGTATTTAGAAAAATCTAAAAAGAATGTATATAAAAATGATTGGTTTTAATAGGTAAATTTAGCAAGGTAGTGATATATATTGATATGTGTATAAACATACATATTTATATATGTATAAATTTATATATATACAGATTGATATATTTATATATGCAGATAAATTTGGAAATTTTATTTTGAAACATAAATATGGAAACAGATTGATTATATCACTATATAATTATATATAAGTAATATATATAAGTAAATATATTATCAATTATATAATTAATTATATACTTGACCCTTGAGCAATTCAGGGGTCAGGGCACTGATTCCCCACGCAGTCAAAAATCCCTGCATAATTTTGACTCCCCAACATTTAACTACTAATAGCCTCTTGTTGACTGGAAGTCTTACTGATATCAACTTAAACAGTGATTCACATATGTTTTAGCTGTTCCACAGTTTATATATTGTATTCTTAATGTAAGCTAGAGAAAAGAAAATATTAAGAAAATGATAAGGATGAGAAATAAATTTATAGTACTTTACTGTGTTATTGATACTATAAGTTTATATCATCTGTTTACAAGATGAATCATCTGTTAGTACCTACATCAGTTTTTCATTGTTATTATTAGAAGAACTTGGCAATTTTTTTTAAAAAGATTGTTTTCTGGGTTTTCATTTTTCTTTTGTCATGATGACTCATTTTGACCTCTATTTTGAGTCTCTTTCTCTTTCTTTAAAGGGCCATTCTGTCAAGGAAGGACAGAAATTACATGCTGTTTTTTTTTTCTTTTTTTTTTCCCCTAGGGAGTGTGTCTTAGGTTTTTCCCTTATTATTTTCTTTACCTTTTTTTTTTTTTTCCTCTTCTTCTTTTGGTGGTGGGGGTGGTTATGTTTAAATGAAGTTGCTTTTACAGCACCAAAGACTTAATCATCCATTTCCTATATAAAAGGTAGCTACTTTTTTGCGTGGACCTCAAGTATACTGTAGTATAGAGGTGGAATTTAAGGAAAGGTATTAAGTAGGCTGTGTTTTAGCTTATGGGCAAGTAATAAATTGTATCATGTATCTTGAATGTATCATAGACAAGCTGCTATATAATGATTGCTACTTCAGATATCTGTGAAATTAGGTGATTAACTAGTTGGTACTTAACTTTCTAATTTCTGTATGTCTAATTGCATGAAATAGAAGTGGGGGTTTTGATTTTTTACTTTGCTTTTCTGTTTGGAGTGTCATTGTAACTACTGTATTGTAAATGATGGAAAATAATTGCATATGTTAAAAAATAAATTGTGTTATATTAAAAAAGACCCAGAAAAAAAATGAGAAAAAAAATAAAAATAAAGGGCCAGCAGTCTATCTTACCTTATATATAGATTTTTTATTTTTCTTTTGCTTTTTTTAAAGTAAGCTCTATGCCCAATGTGGGGCTTGAAGTCATGATGATGATGATGACACAGTTCCTGCCATACTGCTATTAGATTTTCACATGAAAACACACATGCACAACAGATATGTTTATTAACTGTATTACATGATGATCACTTACTGTTCACTAAGTAGAAGTGGATCATCCTAAAGATATTTATCTTCATCATCTTCATGTTGAGTAAAGCTGAAGAGCAGGAAGACGAGGGGCTGGTCTTGCTGGGGTGGCAGAAGTGGAGATGTGGAGGTGGTGGAAGGGGAAGCAGAGAGACAGGCACACTCAGTGTTAACTATGAAAATACATCATACTTCCTTTTTGAGTTTTCTGATTTTTATTTCTCCAAGAACATACCTATACTGTACCAATCTGTCTTCCACCATTTGTTTTAGTATCAATGACCATATCATAGAAGGGTCCATGTCATAAAAGAATTCAAAAGCAGTCCTGAAAACTCATACCCCTCCTGCCAGATTGTCTAATGTCAATTTGTTTTCTGGCAATGCTTCTTCCTCATCATCACTGGGCACTGGTTCAGAAGCCTTCATCTCCATCAAGTCATCTTCTGTTCAGCCCTCTGCTTTGGTGTATGTTAGCTCTTGATTTTCTCCAAGATCCATATATTGACACCCTTCACCCTTTACCATTTATTTATTTATTTATTTATTTATTTATTTATTCGTATCCACTTCTCTTTCATGATTTTTTTTTTTGATCGGTTCTGTCATTAATCCTGTGAAGTCATGCACAACATCTGGACACAGTTTTCTCCAACAGGAATTTGTTTTAGCCTTGATGGCTTTCACAGCTATTTCCATAACAATGATGGCATCTTCAATGGTGTAATCCTTCCAGACTTTCATGGTGTTCTCTCTATCAGGGTTCTCTTCCATTGTGTTGACAATCCTTTCCATAGGGCTACCCAGTGTAATGACCCTTAGAGCTCCTTATGACCCCCTGCTCTAAAGGCTATATTAGAGACGTTGTGTTTGGAACAGGATGACCACTTCAGTGCATTTGGTTTTGAATTCATAGAGTTCTCAGTGGCCAGAGGCATTATCCAAATTCAAAAGAATTTTAAAAGGCAGGTTTTCACTGTTGATGTACCTTCTGACTTCAGGAAGAAAGCATCAGTCGAACCAATCCAGACATAAGGTTCTCATTGTTCAGGCCTTCTTGTTGTGCAACAAAAAGACTGGCCACCTGGTGTTCATCTTTTCTCTTCAAGGCTTGAGACTTAGAACCTTTATGTATAAGGGCAGTCCTGATCACAAATTTGACTGGGTTTGCACAAAACACTTGAGTTAGCCTATCCCTTCCTGCATTGTTAAATCCTTGTTCTTGACCTCCTCCTTACTAATCCATGTCTATTGTGGCATTTTTTCAAGAATTGGGCACTTTTATCTGCATTAAAAACCTGTTCTGGCAGATATCCATTCTCCTCAATGATTTTCTCCCCCTCCCCAAGAAATTTCATTTCATTTTATTTTTTTAATATAATTTATTATCAAGTTGGCTAACATACAGTATATACAATGTGTTCTTGGTTTTGGAGGTAGAGTCCCATGATTCATGCTTACATAGAACACCTAGTTCTCATCCCAAATGCCCTCTTCAATGATTTTCTTAATACACAATTTACTGAAGAGATAAATTGCTAATGCAGATGATTAATGTTCCCTGGCGTTTTAAACAGATTCTTGAAAATCTTAAAAAAAATTTTTTAATGTTTATTTTTGAGAGGAGAGTAAGTGGAGAAGGAGCAGAGAGATAGCAGACAGAATCTGAAGCAGGCTCCATGGTGTTGGCACTATGCCTGATGTGGGGTGAGTCATGACCTGAGTCAAAAACAGATGCTCAACCAATTGAGCCACCCAGGCACCCCAAGATTCTCATAACTCTTGAACTCAGAGAAATAGCAACAGGAGATGGCTTCAAAATTATTATACAAAGTAGTACAGTACAGTGTATATTACAGTTAATTTTATGCTGCTAATATTTCATATTCTTCTTTGTATTTGACTGCTAAGCGGCCATGTATGGTCTATAAGTGTTTGTGTGCATAAGTTTTGATAACTCTTAACTTTTAACAGTAGATTTATGTACATTTTATGGTAGTAAGTGATAAAAAAAGATTAGTATTTCTATACGTTATATACATTCATGACATACATTTCCCTTAATATTTTTATATATTTAGGCTATGCAGTTTGTGAATTTTTTTCAATTTTTTTTCAAATTACCACACATCACAAATCTTGAAAAGTGTTTTCAATCTATTTTGTGAAAAATAATTGCATTTAAGGGGGCCCATGCACTTCAAACTTGTGTTAAGGGTCAACTATATTTCTATATTGAGCAATGCATTTGTAGTAAATGTAATGAGTAAGATTATTTGTTAATGTTCATTAAGAGAAAATTTACATCTATATATATGTAGTGACATTAATAATAATAATAATAACAGTAACAATAATAATGTATTGTTTATTCTTATCAACTCATAGTCAATCGTACTTTCTCAATAACCTTTGCCAATTCTTGCTATTTCAAGTTTATTTTTAAAAAAGTCAAGAATTATATTATTTCATCTTCAATATTTCAGTAAGATTTGTAATTAATAAGCATTGAAACAGAATCATTGTCTATTGTCATAAATTATTAAGAATACTTCTTAATATTATGAAATATCCAACTCGTGTTCAAATTCTCTGATGGTTTCAAAATTTCTTTTACAGAATATTTGTTAGAATCAAGATACAAACAAGATCCATATGTTAAAATTGGATTAAATAAAATTTCTCTTATACTTTCAAGTCTTTCCTTTTTTTACCTTCTATTTTTTTTCCACTTGAAGTTTATTTGCAGAAGAAAGAAGGCAATTTGAGCTGTGTAATTTTCTGGAGTATGAAATTTACTAATCACATCCCTTTAGCATTGTTTAGCTTGTATTCTGTTTCTTATGTTCTCTATAAATTGGTAGTTATATATAGAAGCTTGATCAGATTCTGATTTAGAATTCATTTATAGAACAGTATAGGTGACATTGTACTTCCATCCTAAGATACTTGATATAGCTAATTAAAAAAGTAGAATGAAGCTTGCACCTATGTTTCTTTGCCTCCTAGATTATTCTGAAATTACACTGAATTAATTTGTTGTTGCCTTTTTCAAAGTACAAAGCTTCAAGTAAAATATGTTCATGTGGAAAGAAAATAAGAAGAAAGTACAAAGATTCTATTTTGTTGAAAACTGACTAAAATATAGTAGATTGTATTAATTTGTTAGGAAATTGTTAAACATA
Organism: Suricata suricatta; assembly: GCF_006229205.1. Classification (NCBI taxonomy): domain Eukaryota; kingdom Metazoa; phylum Chordata; class Mammalia; order Carnivora; family Herpestidae; genus Suricata; species Suricata suricatta. Next base: position 92,930,192 of record NC_043700.1, read on the forward strand.
AGTGATCAAGAAGACTTTTAATCTTAAGTCTATATATTTGACTTTTTAAATGACCTTTGTTTATTTGATTACCTATGAACAAAACTTTGGGTAAACACCTAATAGTGAAATTGCTGGGTCACAGGGTAGTTGTATTTTTAACTTTTTTAGGAAACTCCATACTGCCTACCAGGTATTTACACAAAGGATACAAACATTCTGATTTGAAAGGGCATATGCACCCTGCCATTTATAGCAGCATTTTCAACAATAACCAAATTATGAAAGAGCCCAAATGTCCATTGACTCATGAATGGATAAAGCAGATATGGTATGCATATGTGTTTATATAATGGAATAATTCTCATAAAAAATGAAATCTTGCCATTTGCAATGACATGGATGGAGCTATTTTATATTGTGCTAAGATAAATGTCAGTCAGTGAAAGATAAATAGCATATGATTTCACTCATGTGGAATTTAAGAAAGAAAACAGATGAACATAGGGGAAGAAGAAAAAAGAAGAGCATAATGATAAGACATTCTTAATGATAGAGAACAAACTGAGGGTTGCTGGAAGGGACATTGGTGGCAATGGGCTAGATAGGTGGTGGGTACTAAGAAGGACACTTGTGATGAGCACTGGGTGTCATATGTAAGTGATGAATCACTAAATTCTACTCATGAAACCTATATTACACTATATATTAAGTAACTAGAATTTAAATTAAAAACTTGAAACAAACAAAAAGACAAATATTGACAATATGGCACATTTATTTAAAAATTATTTTGATCTTTTATTTAATGCATGAAAATTCTAAGAGAGGAATGTTGAAGCACCTGGAATCTCAGGGGTATACTGAGATTATCGATCACTTAGTTTTCTTTACAGCTCCTGTTCAAAGCAAATGTAAATACTGACATGCTTTTGCTTAAGTTTTCAAATTACCCAGGATAGTTCATTTCTATTTATGAGCTTCGATTTCTTCTACTTTCAGTTTATTAATCATGGAAAGATTAGTTGTGAAAGTACTAAATTGAAAAATCATTTAGGCACCCTCATGAGTAATTCTAGTTTGATAAATTCATGCCATGTGTGTGGTCACCAAACTTTATTAAAAAATTCTGTATGTAGTCACTTTGGATTTTTTCATAATTGCTACTTACTGCCAGTTTCAAATGAACCTTGATAATTTGCATGGTTTATTCAGGGTGTCATTTGGTATTAAACTAAAGACTATTTAGAGAATACAAATATGAAACTATATTCAGAAAATACTCTTCCTGATGGTACAAAGTGCTGTATCAGGTATTGGACAAAAATAAAAAGAAATGCAGTTTGAAACCCCAAAATTAAAGATAAAAACAGAACTGACAACAGGTAATGGGAGTAGATGGAAGAGAACTATGAAAGATATACAAATAGGGGAAGCAAAACATTTGCTTTACACTGCAATGGAGAACACAAAATTCAGCTTATAGACTGAATTAAATTAAGAGAGGTTTGAAGCAAAAGAATATATTGATATTAAAAGTAGTGGGATAAAATAGGAAGAAAATGAAAAAGTCTGCTGTCCAGACTGCTTGACACAGGCCCGATTTATGGTTTTTTTCAAAATTTAAAATAATTTGTCTTCCTAGTTTCAGGGACTTCCCTTGACTACATGTAATATTAAGTAAGTGAGAAAACTCTATCACATTCTCTAGAACAACCTATCTGACTCTAATTTTATGTCCCTGTTCTACCTAAGGGACTTCTGCCGTATTCCTTAAACCTAATCCTAGTATTTTCCCCAGTATGTGGCAGACACTCTATTTCTGTCTGATTTTGGTCATTTTTATAGCTCAAGGACCAGATTTTTGTCTGTCCCTGTAGCTAACTTCTGTTACTTAGCAGCTCCTCATATGAGAGCACTGCTTGTCTCATGTCTCCCTCTCTGCTTGTCTATGTAGTTATAATAGCACCTAGTCTTGGGCTTCCAGTCAATGTTGTGGAAATCCCTTGTTAATATTTCTCTGATGCCATGTTCTGTTGCCATTATTTTAAATATTGTGTTCTGCCTGCCAGGTCTGATTTCCACCTGCAGTTCTATCTGTCCCCAAAGACTTGTTTCATTTAAATATTCATCTGGATCCAGTTTGAGAATGTCATCCCCTCTTAAGATGGCAATTTTAAGCCACTTAAAGAGTATGCATAACTGTGGTCAATAAAATGACCATTTTCCCTATTGCCCTGGAATAGGATCCATGTTTTGGCATCTCAGAGACTGTGAATTGGAAATGCTGCTGCTAGAGGAATTGCCGTCTCACAAACAATCCCAGAGTAAACTCCACGTTGGCTGTCACTGTGTAGAACCACTGCCCTGCTTCTCTTTCAGTGCTCCACCCAACCTGCCTCTCTTGTCCAAGACACCATCATTCATCAGATTGCTTGGTGCATGTTAGTACCTGTAGGTAGAATATTGATCCATCTGCTGGAATTAGGGGTGGAGAAGAAAGGATGTAAAAAAGATATTAATGTCTAATGGTAGCTATGAACTGAATCAGTATTTTAAGCATGTTTCCATAGAAGCAATGTTGTACATGCATATTTTATGAATGCAGTTAGTCATTCAACATATATTTCTTGTATACTAACCACAAACAAAGCACTGTAACAAAATAAAAATTAGCTCACTAAAGTATTATTCTTCTACTTAGCTTAAATTATAGATTTAATAGGCCTTGGTGAATAAGAACTTTGGTCACTACTGCAATACAACTTCTAAGAGAAATTTTGTTTCAAGGTCAACAATCAGTCCATCATAGACTTGCAGGAAAGCTTTTACTACAGCACTCCAACTTACAACTGTGAATTATGGTGGAATTACGGTTTGGAGTTACATTCTTGTGCTTATTTATTGATACCCTCTAATGTTATAAGTAGTTTCCATTACAGAAATTATTTTGAGGAAACATATAATGTAATTTTGAAGAAAAAATATGTCATCTTAGTAGAGCTATGTGTATATTTGTGTAGCTTGTGCATTTCACAGTTCTGAGGGCACTATTCAGAGACACTACAATGCCATTTTTGCCTTTTAGAGTTAGTTATGTAAGGCATAATCAAGATAAAGGAAGGAATTCTTGCTGCCTATCTGGCTGTTATCTTTACCTTAATCATGAAAGTGTGTCTAGACTAGAGATACTTATAAGAATCTCAGGGGTTTTATTTGTTTATTTGTATGCTTTATAAGAGCACCAACTGATATTTTCTTCTTTTCTACAGTGGTTGCTTTTCTGAATAATCTGATGTTCAGGTATAAGCAGAAATGCAGAGTCAAGGTCAGTTAACTACTATAGTGCTGATTTTCTTAATATAACCTCAACTGTGAACCATCATTATGCAATATTCTTGGCAAATTGAGTGTTTCAGTTCTAGAGGACGAATGTGGGAGAGAAATAAAAAGTGCTCAGGAGGGAGACAGTAAAGTGAGGGCAATTAGGGTAACATCTCAAATGTGTGCTCATGGGCTTCCGATGCTTATTTACACTGGTGCTGAGAGTAAGTGCTGGTGACTAGCATCAAGTTGAATTCAGGTGTAGCTTGAACGTGCCCATTTCATAAAAGAAAGTGAGCATCACAGGGTTAGGATGTTGGATAGCAGTAGATGATTACCCAAATATCTGAAATATAGTTGTTTCTGGGGAGAAACTTAGGCAGCTAAAATTGAGGGGTGAACTAAAATGAGACTATTTTATTTAGTGACTTATTTGAGGGAACTCTTGGAACAGGGCATGTTATATCAATAAAGGAGAAAATTAGTGAAGATAGAGGTGAAAAGGAAGATCAGGCCTTAGATGTTGTCTAAGATGTTTAGATAAAGGACAAATTTGGTTTGATGATGATGATGCCTCTCAGGGAGGCAGGCTAGGATGATCAGCACCACTGACTACCTTTTTTCCCTATAGTACTGGTGGGATCAACAGCACAGCTAGAGGCTGTGGTAGGATGAGCTGTCTACAAAGAGAAGATGTGAGTTCCTTAATCTCCCCTCCAACCTACCTTCTCTTGAAGCAATTCTGTTTACATGAACCTCAGCAAACAAACATATCATCTTATTTTAGTATGGCCAACAACACCACAGAGACCCAACTGAAAGAGCAGTAAGAGATTTTTGACAGCTGAAGAAAGCATTCCTTTCTTATTTTTTACTGGTGAAAGTAGAAGGATTTGATCCCTTGGGCTCAGTAACTTCCAGTATTCATTGGAGTTTTTTCAGGAGGTGAAATTACCAGGTAGGGAAGAAATTCATCCACATAACGTGAACAATGTAGGAGAAGGCACTTTGTTCAGTGTTCAAAGGAATATGATTTCTTCTGTACCTCATATAATAAAGTGGTTTTATGTGAAGATTTTAGCTCTACTATCTCTGCTTGGATATAATTTTTTGATTGCATTACAGGGAGGTGAAACAACATAGAACCATTTGGATGGGGAGACAGAACACTAGTTGAGGATCCAGTGCAAGTTCTGAACTGAGGGCTGAGTTGTACATATATTAGGAGAGGCTGTGCAAGGCTTACTAGAGAGCATTGGCTGTGGGTTTACAAACAAACTCAAGATACTAAAGGTAGAGCCACACTGGGAATTCTTTGGAGTTCTGGCCCAGATACAGGATAGAAACCCCTTAATACTATAAGCATCCAGCTGAGAGTCCAGAAAGGTCCTAGCTTTGAAGTAAATACCATGCCCTACAGTAATATGCCCTAGAGTAATATAAATATGTATAAGGACATATATTTATATGTTTAACACCAAGCCTCAACAATATACTTAGGTGAGTCAGAGTTTGGAGTTTGAGTCCTACCAACTTTAGGTTTGGAAAACAGAGGATTTTCACAGATAAACCCTAACAGAGTGTAAACTGAAGCTTTAAAATTTTTAAAATGATTAGTCAGTAATTGCACCACACACTAGAATTCAAAGTCATATCCTTCAGAGAAATATAATGGAATAAGGTACACTGATAATATGATATATTCAATGTTTAATATTAAATCAAAATTATTAGGAATTTTTAAAAGTGTAATATTACCTACAGTCAAGGAAAAAAAAGGCAATGAATAGAAACAAATCCTAAAATGACCCAGATTTTATATTTTGCAGATCAAGAGTTTTGAAAGCTATTATAAATTTATTCATGGAGCTGAAGGAAAATGTGGTCTTTATATACAGGGGATCTTGTTGGAGAATAGAAAGTATGGAGAAAGAGGGAGTAGCACCACTGGAAAATTCTAGAACAGAAAAGTACTATATCCAAAATTAAAAATTATTTGGTGGGTTGAAGGTGACAGGATAAAGAAAGGAATAAATGAAACTAAATAAAAATAGAAATAAGGTAATATTAAGAAAAGAGAAGACTGAAGAAAAATTTGAGGCCAGAAACCATAAAACTCCTAGAAGAAAACATGGACAGTAATTTTTTTGACATCAGCCATAGAAACATTTTTCTAGATATATCTTCTCAGGCAAAGGAAATAAAAGCAAAAATAAACTACTGAGACTACACCAAAATAAAAACGTTTTGCACAGTGAAGGAAACCATCAACAAAACCAAAAGATAACCTACCTAATGAAAGAGGATATTTGCAAGTGGTATCTCTGAAAACAGGGTAATATCCAAAATATATAAAGAACTTATATAACTCAATACCAAAAAATAATAATCTAATTAAAAATGGAAAGAGGACCTGAATAGACATTTCTCCAAAGAATACATACAGTTGGCCAATGGACATATAAAATGATGCTCAATATCATTGATCATCAGGGAGATGTAAATTAAAACTACAGCAAGATATCACCTTATAATTGTCAGAGTGGCTAGAATCAAAAAGACAGTAAATAATGGTTGTTGACAAGGATGTGGAAAAAAACACATCTGAACTGTTGGTGGGGATACAAATTGGAACAGCCACTGTAGAAAACAGTACAGAATTTCCTCAAGAAATTAAAAAATAGGAATACCATGCAATATGGCAATTCCACTAATTGGTATCTACCCAAAGAAAATGAAAACACTAATTTGAAAAGATAGATGCTTTCTTATGTTTATTGCAGCATTATTTACAATAGCCAAGACATGGAGACCACCTAAGTATCCATCTATTTTCTACTGAAGAATGGATAAATGAGGTGTGGTGGATTATATCTATATCATCTGTATCTATATCATCTATTGGAATATTACTCAGTCATTAAAAAGGAATGGGATCTTGTCATTTGTGGCAACATGAATGGACCTAAAGGATATTATGCTAAATGAAATAAGTCAGATAGAGAAAATGATTTCACTTATATATAGATTCTAAAAAACAAACCAAATGAACAAACACACAAAAAACAGACTCTTCAAAACAGAGAACAAACTGGTGGTTGCCAGAGGGGATGAGATTGTGATTGGACAAAATGGGTGAAAGGAATTTGGAGGTACAGATTTCCAGTTAAGGTATGAATGAATCATGGGGATGAAAGGTACAGCATAGGAAATATAGTCAGAGGTAATAGCATACATGGTGACAAATGTAACTACGCTTGTTGTGAGCATAATATATAGAGTTGTTCAATCACTATATCTACACATGAAACTAATGTAAAACTAATGTGTCAAGTGTACTTTAATATAAAAGAAAGAAAAGTTGTCACAATCTTAGAGAATTGAGGGGCAATATCTGGCAATCTAACATATAGAAGTGGTCTCAGAAGAAGACAGAATATGGTTGGAAAATATTTGAAACTATAAAGGCTGGATTTTTCCCAAGTTTGATAATTAATATCTACTATCCACTGACAGATCCAAAAAACCCATTAGCAGGCTGGAAATCAAAGTAAAAAGAAAACCAAGAAGTTAGTTCAATAAAAAGGCTCATTCTATCCAGGGAAACAATGATACAGATAATGGCTGATTTCACATCACAAAATATGTGGGCTAGAGCAAGAAAGACTTTTTTAAAGTGCTAAAAATGCAGTCTACTCAGAATTCTATTTCCAGTTAAAGTATCATCCCGAAACAATGATGAAGTAAAAACATTTGAGATAAATAAAACTCAGGAAATTTCATTTCAAGCAGATGTGTACAATAAGAAATGCTAAAGAAGGTTCTTTGGATTGATGGGACATGATATCAGATGAAAATTTGGTTCTATAAGAATGAAGATACTAAAAATGGTCAAAAAGAAAAGAGGGTAGGAGAGATAAGTTTAAAAGTATTTTTCTCTCCTAATTTCCTTAAAAGCCTCTTTAACATAAAAATTATTATTATTATATGTGATTAAAAATTAAATATGACAACTGTAGCAAAAAAGATGGAAAGATGATAATGTAAATGAAATTTTACTGTTGTAAGATTTTTACAATTATAAAGTATGAGAAGCTTACAGTCTTAAGTGGTGTAGCATTGACTCTAGATAATCAAGAAAAGGAACTTCTTTGGTTTATATTTTGATAACACAAAATACGCAGGATATCATAATATCAAGATTGTACAAAATCTCTTCATGATATGGATAACAAAATATTAGAAACAACCAAAGGATTCATGGTATACCAAATAATATATTGGTACCCTAAATCTTTTTCTCTCTGAGTGAATTCCTGAATATTACAGTTGTTACTTTAAGTTCTGCAAGATTACTTTTTTATTACATAAATATACAATTTAAAACTAAAATAGAATGTTATTTTTTTTCTAGCTAAAGTCAGTCTCTAACGAAATTTGAACCAGACCAGTAAAGCAGTTTAGTCATTATTTAAGTCTATATGGGTCCACTGTTAGAAAACTTCCACATTAACCCTAAGCATTCTTTAAAAAGCCCATTTGTTGGTAGACAGAAGGAAGGCTAAAACTCGTGTATGACAGGGTTGTAAATATTTCTTCTCAGAAAATGAAATCAAGACTCAACTCTAGTTGAGGAGAACATGCCAACTTTAAGAGAAGTTGAAATTTTACACTGCCTACTTATCACTGGTTTCCTAAATGACCTACGGTAAATAGAAACAGCCTTTTCATGTGGCTGTTCTGATTAAAGCAAAGTCTGTAAGTTGGCAGTACATCATCTGAAATTTCAAAGCTTAAGTGGAAGCTGGGGTTTCTTTTCCTTCCAAAAAATCCCCGTACTCTTTATACGTGGTCTATCTGAGTAGCTGGCACACAGTTATAAAAGTCACTGGGCAGTAATCAGGAGTGCACTGGTCCTTATGGCAGGCATCAACTTGCTTACTGCCAGGTCTTTGAACTACAAAAATAAATAGAGAATAGAAGTGCATTGTATTGGCCAAGCCTGAGGCCCAGTCATCTGTCTTGGAGCATGCTCTGGTGAGAGTGTTTAACTTGGATTCTTTCCATCACATGTGGTAGCTGCAAGAGTGAAAAAGGAGAGGAAAAGAACAATGTTAGGTGGTATATTTAATAGTATGTTGGCTTAACAATTCTCAGGAAACTGTTACTTGTATTTTTCTCTTAGCAGCCAGAGTTGGGATTCTGAATGAGTGTATGTGTACTTTAGACAACATGCTTCTATTCCCTCCACCCTTTTCCACTGTTTTACTAAGGGCTTTAATAGCAAACGTAGATATTCCCCCCAACACTATCTACTAAAGAAAGTTTAGCTATAGCAATTCATAGGACAGCATTTTTTTGTATTCAATTTCACCAGCAGCCTTGACATCCCTGAATTAATGGGTCTCTTTCACTCTAAACCTGAAAGTTTGAAATTCGTGGTAACTGGATGTTTGTTGTTTTTGGCTAAATTATCCTCTTCTATTTCTTTTCAAGGCTAATGTAACACAAACTAAAACAATTTAGCCTCTCTGCCTTTTCATTCTTCTAAGTTTTCTACAATAAGAAAGGAGAACCTTTACTCAACTGCACTGTGCCCATAATAAACTTGATTTAAAAAAATACCTGTGGCTACAGGAGTGGAGTCTTTGTAGACAGTGAAGCACTCAGCTGTTCTGTATTAGAAGAAATTTTGCTTGTTTTCACAGCTGAATTATCTTGCTTTCTCTATTATCAGAAAGAGTCCTAAGAAAATCAAATAAGAGATTTTCAAGGGATTTTAAAGGAAAAAATATATAGCTTTTTACAGTTAAGGTTTTAGTTGCTGGCACATTTTTTTTTCTAGATCATGCACGACATATTTTGTAACCCTCATGAAAGAGCATAAAATAAATATGTCAAGGCTTCCTGTAGAAATGCGTTCATTCAGAGTTGCCAAAATAAGAGAAGCTGCTAGATTTGCCCAGACAGATGGTAAGATAAATTTATGAGCAAAATTATGTAAAAGTACCAAGTTTAAGGGACTGAGTATCAGGAATGAGCGATTTGTAATGCTATATTGACTTTTTTAAACTATAGATCAACAATTGTGTGGAAATTAATGAGATGTACATAGTAGGCATTTTCTTAAGGTGATAGTTGACCTAATTATATTTGCCACAACGTGTACTAAATATGAGTAATTTTCCAACCAGCATCATTAGCGAGTTTTTAAAATGTTCTTTGAAAAAACATTACAATATTACAAAAAATCCATTCTATATGTTTTAAAGTGATTCTAATGTGACTCGGATTGAATATTCCCAAATTAAAGCATTCAGCAATTCATTCACTCAACAAGAAAGGATCTACTGTGGACCAAGCTCTCTTTCTATGACCTAAACAGACAGCGGTGAGCAAAACACAGTACTGGCAGGTTTGAACAAATATACTAACTTAGATAAAAAGAGAAGACTAATCCTGATTATAGTAATCAGTGAAGCTATTTTATTCATTTACACTGTAATTAATTTTTCCAAAAAAATAGATTCATGATAAAGCTGAAAACCTACTACGTGATACCCTCATTTGTGGGTAAATGAGGAATACTGGTCATAATAAACTAAAAATATCTGCATTATTTGTGAAAATGCAATTAAGGAAAATCAAATCTCAAAATATTCTTAAATCACTTTAGCTTGTATATTTTCATTATGTTTGCAATTTTTAAATTTAAGATTTTGTTCAGAAACTCAGTATTTCAATATAATAGTTGCTTAAAAAATTCTCACAGGACATACCTGGTAATAGATACTTTATTCAAACAGCATTACTCAGAGCCTAATTCCCAACAGAAACAATGTAATATATGAGGCTTATGTTTCCGGAAAAACTAAATGGCTTATACTACTATTAAATAATGGGAAATGTTGAAGTAAAACTTTCAGGTAAATAAATATTATTCATGAAAGTCATTCCACAGCTAATGAGGTTAATGTTATCTTAAGCATAGGTTCAAAAATAGGCATTATTGTTCTTTGCTAAAATTCAGCCATATTAGAACTGCAAATTGGGTGACTTTTAAAAAATATAAGTAGTCAAAGTGTGCACAAAGGAAATATTGCAATACAATTTGCCATGAAACAGTTATCTTTCAGGCACCTGGGTTAAGTGTATGATTTCAAGTTCAGTCAGGTCATGATCATGTAGTTAGTATGTTCGAATGCCACATCAGGCTCTCTGCTGTCAGCTCAGAGCCCACTTCAGATCCTCTGTCTCTCTCTGTCTCTCTCTTACTCTCTCTGCCCTTTCCTCCCCACTTTTCTCTGAAAAATAAACAAACATGAAAAAAAATTAATGTCAGTTAATCTTTTTCATTAGTGCCGCATTTCAACATTGACGTGGATAAAAGAATAACAACACAATGATAAACTTGTACATAGCTAAGGTTCTTTCTAGGTAACTTGTGATTTAAATAATTATATCTTCTTTTCAAATCATTCATTAGAAAGCAGACTTTCTAGCTGCTATCCTAATATATAATTGTAGTATTATCTTAATGATGAGTTTTCATTTTTATCATACAATATGAACTTCTTTTAGCTTACAAATTTAGAATTTCCTTCTTGTCTATACTCCAAACTTGGAAGTCTTTCATTTTGTTTTGTTTTGTTTTCCATTTCCATTTCCATCTTCCAACCCTGTTGGGAGAATTTCTTTTCTCTTACTGTCATTGAAGCAGCAATGGATAAGACAGAATGGAAATTGATGTGCTAATAACAATCATAATCCTGTCTTACAAAAACAAATAAATTATTAAATCTTCTGAGAAAGGTCCTAAAACGATTTCCAAAAGCATTGCTTTTGAGAGACTTAAAAAACAGATTAAATTTCATCAACTGAAATCCTGTCTTTATCAAAAGTTTCCCTGTCTCCTCCTTTCCATTGTATTTAAACATCAACTGCTAAATTTAAAATTTCCATATACCCATTGAAGTATGGAGGTACCTTAGATTTCCTGGACCTCAGATATCTTAACAAACCTTTTTTTAAAAAAAATGTTTATTTATTTTTGAGAGACAGAGAGCAACAGAGCATGAGTGGCAAAGGGTCAGAGAGAAAGGGAAACAAAATCCTAAGCAGGCTCTAGGCTCTGAGCTGTCAGAACAGAACCCAACACAAGGGTTAAACCCACAAACCATGAGATCATGACCTGAGCTGAAGTCGGTCACTTAACCAACCAAGCCACACAGGCACCTCCTAAACAAACTTTAAGAACTTATTCTAGATAGCAGAAAGTTTAGGAGATTTTATTCTCTTAATGAAGCAAAGTCCTCCACTCAATTTTTAAAAATTTCTCTATTGCAGAAGTCGGGCAGCAAAGGGGTTTATTTAAAACAATTCAGTAAGACTAACTCGAGTTAAATAAATTCTGCAATTAAGTGATATGTAAGGTAGAAAAGATAAATTATTTGGAGTTCTTGAACAGAAACATAGTGTCTTAACATATAAAGCATGCTGGTGTGAGTAATGTTTCCAATACTTCAAAATAAGTAAAAGATAATACAGTTCTTTCAGGATAGTTCTGGGCTTGCATTTTTTATTAACTTCCTATTGAGTGGGCTATTTTATAACTTTTTAGAGTCAACTTGCATATTATTTTTCTGATGGCTTTACAAATTGTTTCTCTCCTATGGCAAAGATAACCTGATGCCCTAATGCCCTGTTGGACATTAACCAGTTTTGTATTGAACCCAACAGTCATGCCCTGATAATTGTTTCAATTGCTTATACTTTGTTTCTCAAATGTTCTTTGTGTTGGTTTTAACATATTACTACTTACCTGATTGATTAATGAGTTAAAGTAAAACACTTTAGTGGGTGTTCTTTTTATTTCTTTTATAGTTTATTGTCAAGTTAGTTTCCATCTAACACCAAGTGCTCATCCCAGCAAGTGCCCTCCTCCATGCCCGTCACCCTTTTCCCCTCTCCCCCACTCCCACCAACCCTCAGTTTGTTCTCAGTATTTAAGAGTCTCTTATGGTTTGACTCCCTCCCTCTCCTTAACTATTTTCCCCCTTCCTCTCCCCTTCCCCCATGATCCTCTGTTAAGTTTCTCCTATTCCTCATATGAGTGAAAACATATGGTATCTGCCCTTCTCTGCCTGACTTATTTCACTTAACATAACACCCTCGAGTTTCATCCACCTTGTTAAAAATGGCTAGATTTCATTCTTCCTCATTGCCATGTAGTATTCCATTGTATATATAAACCACATCTTGATCCATTCATCGGTTGATGGACATTTAGGCTCTTTCCATGATTTGGCTATTGTTGAAAGTGCTGCTATGAACATTGGGGTACATGTGCCCCTATGCATCAGCACTTCTGTATCCCCTGGGTAAATCCCTAGCAATGCTATTTCTGGGTCATAGGGGTTGAGACACTAGTACTTTTAATCTGTTGCTCTTAGTAATGAAGTCACCCTAATTTTACAATAATAAAAACTGATTTCTGGGGCACCTGAGTGGCTCAGTTGGTTGAGCATCTAACTTTGGCTCTGGTTATGATCTCACAGTTTATGAGTTGGAACCCACAGTGGGCTCTGTGCTGAGAGTGTGGAGCCTGCTTTGGATTCTTTCTCTCCCTCTCTCTGCTTCTCTCTCTCTCTCTCTCTCTCTCTCTCAAAATAAATACATAAATTTTAAATTAAAAAGGCTTATTTTATTGTACAAAATACACAAATCACTAAATTGAATACTTTTATTTAGTTAATATAAATAATTATCAAATATTAACTGACCATTTTTCTTTGGGGTGTTCCTCCTTTAATAACTGAAATATACTACCATAAGAAACTTCACTATTCTTTAGACTAAACTGTGTCTTTTTCATTTACCAACTTCCAATATTTCCCACAGTAGTTGCCTTAGAAAATGATTGGCAAATATTGAATTTGAGTTTCTTACTATATGTGTTACATGTCTTCCCGTCTTAAATAAAATCAAATCACTCAAATTGATTCCATTTATGAGACTGCCCTGGGATTCAAATCTGCCAAAAATATTTTCAAAGTTCAGGGAATTGAGAATTCAGAATTGGAATTTCACTTACCTATATACAGCTTAATTGTAATAATTATTTTCTTCCTTTTGTCAAAAGTGAAGAGAAGGAAAGCAAAATGACATTAGGAACTAGCTTTGCTACCAGCTGCTATGTAATTATAAATATTTCATTTCTCTTTGCCTCAGTTTATTGAACTCTAAAATGGAGCATGGGAGAGGAAGTTTTCTAAAGTTGCTTTACTGCCTGAGAATCTTTTTTTGGCATGTTGACATCTGTAGCAATTTGATCCTGTCTAGTGACAGAGCCTCTTTGTTTGTCAACTCTGTGGTGTTATGAAGTTTAAGAAGAATTTATGTTCATCTTTAAGCAAAACCAGTTAAAGATTTTCTATGTTTGTGTGTGTGAATAAGAGGATGACTTAAAGCAAAACATTTCACCAATAATCCTACAGTGTACTTCACGAGATTGTGTGAGAAATTAACATGTGTTGTGTTTCTGGAGCACAGTCTCGTATATTTCTCAGGTCTGCAGGTACCAAGGACCACTACGAACATTCTTGGAGAAAGTACAAGGAAACACGGATTCCTAAGGTTTTTTTGTTTCTTTGTTTTCTTTTGTTTTGTGTGTGTGTGTGTGTCAACATTCCCTGTCTAATGTGCCCAAGATGAGAAATGTTTGTGACATGAAGAAAGAGTTGCCAGACGTAACATGAAAACTAAATCCTCAGCAGCTCTAAATCTTAAATAGGCCTATCAAAAATATTTCACAGATTGAACTAATATCAACATCAGCCTTCAGCTCCTGTCATACAGAAACCAAGTAGCTGTAAAGTCTTAGAAACAAACATTCCATGGAGAGTTAAAGATTTAAAATAGCCATATTCCTAGAATTGTTCAGCTTTTGGTATGGGAACTTTGTTATTGAGATTTTTTCTAGTTTTATAATGCAGAAAAAGTAAATGATAGTCTACCTGTTATTTTACCTTTTCTGTTTTCATTTTTTCTCCTCTCTAATGAAGCATATTTTATAATTATAGAAATTCCTTAAAATTTTTCTAGATTAAATTTTTAATATTGCTTAGCATTTAATATTATTTTTAAATCTAATTCTATTTATTTGACAAAGGGGCACTTACTTAATTCATTTTTCCATTTTCCTTCCAAACTTAATTCTAGTAGTCCCTTAAGAACCATGGTGTATTCACTTTTCCTTCATAGAACTTTATTCTGGGGGTAAAGATTACCCGCCAGTTGTTTTTTGTTTTTCTTTTAAAGATTTTATTTTTAAGTAATCTCTATACCTGATGTGGGCCTTGAACTTTTAACCCCGATATCAAGAGCCATATGCTCTACCAAGTGAGCCAACCCAGTGTCTGCTAGTTGATGTTTTAAACCATTAAATGTAACTGATTTGCTTAAGGGGACCATATATCTCTGCCTCTTCTGTAGAGTGAATAAAAGTTTCATGTAAATGGTACATACATGGACAAATAACACATATAATCCATCCCCCCTAAGGTATGTAAAAATCAGAAACTAAATTCAAGATATCCTTAAATTGAAGCTGAATACCCAAGCAAGTTCAAACCACTAAGCCTCTTACTATATCTGCTCCAAAACATACATGAGGCTTTCTTTTTTTTTTAAATGTAACTCAGGTTTTCCATGAACTTGTTTTACCTACTGTAATCCACCGTGAGCCAGAGAGTTGTGTGTGCTTTCTAACCTCCAACAAGTAACCCGATTCTCATTTATATATCCCAAGCTGTGTATTACCTAGAGAATAATAAAGGATAAACCTTTTCATATCACTCCCTCCCAATAAGTGTTTCCTTTAACCCTTCTTAAACCTTATGAACATTTCTCCCGAACAATGAATTTTAATTGATTTTCACAACACCTTCATATTTTGCATCTAAAGAACAATAAAAAGATAAATTATGTACAAAGTCCACAGAGTTCTTCAGACAATGATTTTACATTTGGGACTACATTCTTCTCATCCTTAATTAGATACTTAAGAAAAATGCATTTCTACCAAGAATTTTTTAATATAGGAAAAAATAAAACACTATTTTTGAGTTTAATTCCAATCCCTTGCTAAAAAAACAAAACTGAAACATTAAAGTGAAATGCTTTGTTTATTGTATTATTTTGGTTATCTCTTCAAATACTTCTTGGGATGCCTGTATGGCTCAGTCGGTTAAGCGGTTAAGTGTCTGACATCGACTCTGGTCATGATCTCACTGTTCATGGGCTCAAGCCCCACATTGGGCTCTGTGATGATGGCTCATAGACTGGAGCCTGCTTCAGATTCTGTGTCTCCTTCTTTCTCTGCCCCTCCCCTACTTGTGCTCTCTCTCAAAAATAAATAAAAATTAAAAAAAATATGCCTTGATATTACATATACTTGTAATATAGCCAATGATTTTGTATGTATGAATGGAATGAGCTTCATTATCAATTGCTTTCTCCTGCATTGCAAAGATAGTAAAAGGAGAAGCAGTATTTATACATTCTTTTGTTGTTAGAGTGATCCAATTGCCTTTTAGTTTTGTTGCTGGCTTTTGTTTTCCTTTTTTGTGGATTAATCAGTTTAAGTTTCCTACTGCATCTACTAGATATTTTAAGATATTATAAAGGCAGTGCTCATGTATCAGCAATAAAGTATCCAAGGAGGAAGAATGACGTCAAGGGGGAAGGAAGCATGTCAGTGCTCTCCTCTGTGTTCCCTGCTGCAAGTCCACTCACCCTAACCATACAGCCCACAAGATTATGTTCATGTCAGGTCACCCCACACACATTCAGCACTGGGCTTTATGACAGCACTAGGAGCTTATGCTATAATATACCAGCATATAAAAGCCTAGACACTTTCTAGTCCCACCACACTGGGCTGGAACTCCCTGGGACCCTAGGGAAGTCCTAACTAGAATCCTTCTCTTCCCTCACAACAAAAATCTTGGTAATATTGTATCTAGAATTCATGGTATCCCCATTAAAATCAGGTTCAGAATTAGCTCAGTTTGCCAGAGTCATAAATGTTTTGCTTATTAATGTTAATCTACACACTAACCCCAAAGTTCAGTCATGACTCTTCAAATGTAAGGCACTAAAAAGCACCTGGGATGCTGGTTAATAAGGCAGATCCTATGCTCATCCCAAGATCTGAAGTAAGGCCCAAGAATACGAGATTTTTTTCTGGTTCCAATGCTGATGAATTTGTGGAAAGCAACACTTTGGAAAAAACTTCTATAGGTATTATCAATCCCATTTCACAGGTAAGGGAACTGCAGAACCAACATACTTCCTAAATAGGTAATGACTATAGATCATTACCTGGCTCTGAAGTGTGTATCTTCTAAAATATGTGGAAAAACATTACTAGAATTATGAGTTTTTTCCCTTCTCATGCTTTCTTCTTGTATTTTAAAAATTATTTTTAACATTTATTTATTTATTAGACTGAGAGAGACAAAAAAGGAGCTGGGGGTGGACAGAGAGAGAGGGAGACACAATCTGAACCAGGTTCCAGGCTCTGAGCTGTCAGCACAGAGCCCAACATGGGGATAGAACCCACAAACTGTGAGATCATGACCGAGCTGAAGTCGGACACTCAACTGACTGAGCCCCCCAGCCGCCCCTGCTCTTATATTTTAAAATAGGCTTTTATAAAGTATGCTTTACTCATAGGAGCCAACAGTCTGATTATTCACACAGAACTACCTACTTTAATCAAATAGATTTGTTTAGCTTTTAGATTGAATCAACTATTTGACCAAATTGGTCAATCTTTGAATTTAAAGGTTTGTTGAAATAGTTGTGAGGCTGACAACAAGGAAGGGGTGACTGTTTTGTGATAGAACTCAATATTACGTCTTAATTAATATGAATTAAACAACACATACATATAGTTATGCAGATGGAAACAAGGCATAAAGCAGTTTCAAAGCATAGTAAAAAGGCATCAGGTCAGGGGAATTTAACAAGCCACTTGCCTTCATATTCCCTAAGTTTTTATTCAACAGTGAACATGTTTTACTACTCTGAAACTGCAAAATTTAGAACTTATGTTATTTGAATATCACTTCAGACACTTCATATCTTTTCAGATCTTTGAGAGGAGAAAATCAGGAGAATTTTAACCACAGACCAAAATGAGGAATATTTTTGTAAAAGCTTGTATTAGGGTATAAAAACATTCATAATCTCATAAATGACAAATTTGTTTATTCAGGTCCAGGCTTGTCTCTCTGCTCTAGGTTTCTTGGGTAGACATGTTGACTGAAACAGACTTTTATGGCTGATTATGGATTGGAGCGTCTGGACATCTAGAAGCTTCTAAGTATTTGACAATCTCTCCTAAACCAAAATAAATTTATTTGTTTGGTTATAGCTACTTGTATGTAGTATACCACTGTATTTTTTAAATATCTGAACTTAAAATGAACTCATTTTATAACATGGATGAATGTTATATGTATTTGAATGAGAAACAATTATGAAACCTTCCAAGAACAAAACATCACCATCCTACACCTTGAAACACACACACACAACTTTGAAAATATAAGCATGAATCGTTACTCTACTTTATAAAGTGAGTTGTTTAGAAGTTTGGGTTTCATGATTATTTTTGTATTAATAAACACAGCACTTTTAATAAACTATTTTATTTTGTTAATAATTTTTTGAGAAGCAAAATTAATAGTGCATTTTGGAAATAATTTTCTTTACATCAGTCATGTTGACTATTAGCACTCACAACGTTTATTTCTATCAATTTAACACCAATTTAGTCTGAGTTCAGCTAGATCCTTATTCCTTTTAACACTGAGCTATACATAATCTGAAGTCATGAGCTTGGGTTTAATAAGAGCATTTTGGATAAGTTTAAAAATCATACTCCTTTTCTCTTACTTGTTTATACTGCCAAATATGTTATTGTTTGGCCAAGAGTCTGCAAAATGGATATTCTTATTTGTGATGTCATCCTCTGGGCCACTGTAATACAATTCTTATCTGATCTTTTCTGCAGGAAGACTTCAAAATGAATTGTGTTGATCATTTAGTACTATGATTTTAGAATAATTCATTGATATTTGATTTCAAATTACAGCTCTCTTTAATTTGTCTCGATGCCTTTTAGGCTTATTCTGTTTATTCTTTGTGCTCATGCTCTTGGTTATTTTGTGTTTTTAATTTTTTTCTGGCACAAGTCCATTTTAATTTAAAACATTGAAGAAATGGCTCTGGATCTCCAAATGTGTACATTGCCTTCCAGATGATAATCTGGTTAAAAGTTAAAATGGTTTTATGTGTGGTATGATTTGTAACAGTGTTTGTAATCATGCATTTTATTGTGCTGTAAATGTTCTTTTAACATTTTGTGATTTTGTAACATTAGACATTTTCTTCATAAAATTGGATTAGATTTAAATGTAAACTGTGTCTATCAGATCAAAGAAACGAATGGAATATATGATAAACATTCCATCTGGTGAGCATTGAGAGAGAATTGCAAGTAATTTGCAAAGAAGTCTCAGTGGGATTAAGAAACAAACAAGACTGAAGACATGCACTTATATAGGCCATATAGAATTAAATACAATTCAGGGCTTCCCAGCTACTTTCACTGTCAGTACGGTTCTCCATACCTCTTACCTATTCAAGAATCGTGTTTCCTCTCTTGAACAGCATTGTATTTTATTTTTCTATTTCATACAATTTTTAAATGATTTTTTGGTCAAAATTATGTTAACTTATTTCAAACATATATTGTTTCAAGAGTCAAACCTTTATGAAAAGAGTAGTCTTCTAATTCCTCAGCAAAAACAACAAAACAAAATAAAACAATGACAGCAACAAAACCCCTTACCGTTCATTGCTTCCCAGAGGCAATTATTCTTAATATTAGTTGTTACATTTGCTATTTATCTCTGTGTCTTGGGGATATAGCTCTCTTTCTCACCACAACTGAAAAACATGTTTTCTTTCTGTCCATTTCTAAACATAGTTATAGTTACACTAAGGTCAAGAGGGTGTGTTTATATTATTATGACTCTGTAGACAGGATTCACTTCTAAGTCACCCAGCGTATCACTGTCATTTTTTCTTAAACAACTTATTGTTTTTACCTGGAGTTGCTAATTATCTCTATTTGCTTGATTTTCTATGTTTTAATCACCAGTTTTATGTACTAACCATCAATTCCAAGTTTACTTCTACTAGTAAAATATTTCTCTA
This sequence comes from Suricata suricatta, assembly GCF_006229205.1. Lineage (NCBI taxonomy): Eukaryota > Metazoa > Chordata > Mammalia > Carnivora > Herpestidae > Suricata > Suricata suricatta. The sequence continues at coordinate 92,949,785 of NC_043700.1, forward strand.
AATATATTCAAATGCATCAGATGTCCTCCAAATATCATATTTGGGGGGATATTTTTACCAGTGATTTCTGACTTGCTGTGACCTGGATTGCTTGCTCTAGACCTATCTTTTTCAATACCTTATAAATCTCTTTTCCTTTTATGTATTTAACCCTGTAGTTTTAAAGAGTTAATTATTAAGTAAATAATTTTGTCTATCCACTAGCAGTTCTTTGAGAATGAACACATGGAGGTCAATAGTTTTTTTTTTTTTAACACTTTGAATATCAGAACATCTGCAATCACATTTAATTGATAGTTCTTCTAGGAATAGAAAAAAAATCAGAAAAAAAATCCCTCAATATTTTAAGGCATACCTCCATTGTCTTCTAGCTTCACATGTGATTTGCAGTTTCTTGATAAAAACATTTGGTTTTCTTTCTGAAAATTATGCTTTTGTCATTAATAATGATGTTCATAAATTGTGGGATTATATGCAGAGGTTGATTCATTTTCATCCACTGTTCTAAGTACTTGGTGTGTCCTTTTACTCAAACAACAAATCCTTTCATTCTGAGAATAACGCCTTAAATTAATTTATTTTTTCATCTTCTGTTTTTTTTTCTTGTTATTGTTTTGTTGTTGTTGTTGTTTGCCTGTTATCTCTTGCAAGGACTCTTTTTATTCTGATGTTGAGATTCCAGACCTGACTCTCTGATTTTCTGATCCGTCCTCTCATGTTACCCATAAATGTGTCTTTAGGTCTATTTTATGTAAGGCTTCCTTAATTTAATTTTCCAGTCAATATATTGAGTTTTTGTTTCTGCTGTATATTTTATATTTTGAATCTTTCTTTTTTTACTTTTTATTTATTACATCTGGTCTTGTATGGCTTCATTGCTTTCCTTTATCTCTCTGAGAATATTAAAGGTGTAAGGTGTGTTTCCTGTCTGGCATATTTTCTACAAATTCCTTTTTTGTTTCTTTATTTGTTTTGATCTATTTATTTTATATTGGAGGTCTCCCCCCATATGTCTTGATTATGATAATCTGCTTACCTTTAAAAATAGACCATTTAAATATGACTTGAAACTTTGTTTATGTAAATGGGTCTTCTGAATGTGGGTCTCCCTTATTGATGAGTACTTAAGAATTCTCTTAGTCTGGATTGATAGCTTCATACAGAAGCCCCCACCCCACCCCCACCAGGTCAACAATCTCCTGATTATGGGATATGATACTGAAGCCTCCATTTTGGGAACTAGGTATGAGGAAATATTGAAGATGGAATGGTATCTAAATATTTAAAATTTAAACTTCCATTTAATCTTACTTTCTGAATAATACTTCAAATTTCCACCCGTCTATTGTACTCAAGTCAGAAATACGCTGTTCTATTCTATGAAATAAACCTCCAATCTTCTCTGGCATATGGAAGAGTCATTCTCTTATCTTTAGGGACTGGGGGAGAGTCATGGGGACACGTGAATATTCCTAAAACAAAATTTCAAAGAACCTTACGTTTTTTGGCCACATATTCACCACAACTCTAGAAAGAATGTGATTGGCTTTCTTTTCACGTGATTTTTCTTTTTTAAGTGTGTATACTATAAGACAAATATATGCAAATATTTTACATGTTTTAAAATGTTAATATATAGCATCAACATTAAATTTTTAGGAGTTACTCATGTTGAAACATATGGTTTCATATGAAACCTGTGGTTCACTTATTGTTCTTTTTAAAACTACTTTAATTTTTACCCTTATAATTAAGGGTACTCTTATAATTAATAAAATAGCTGTTAAATTTACATTGATATAAATTAAAAGCAATTTTATGAAAGCATCGGTTAATGACTGGTTATACGAGGGAGGAAGGAGGACTGTCTTCATGGAGGGGAAATAATGAACTCTTTTATAATGGCTGACATCCTTTTCCCTGATGGTGATATAGTATTCTGTTCTGTTTTGTTTTGTTTTAAGAACTTTCTGGGACTCTTCCTGAACATAAACACAAGAAAATATAATGAGTCCCAGGTAAACGTGCTATGAGTTTAGAGAATGTTTTACTTCCACAAATTGTAATTATAATACCATTTGATCACTTAAATTACACAGAGATTTTCATTTCAACTCCATCTAAAAAATGAATAATTTTCTAAATATAACAAGTTGACTATCTAAAGTATTTTATTCATAAATTTAATCTACAAGAGGATACATTTTCCAAAAATAGTTGTAAAAACAAAAAAAGTTTAGATTGAATTATAAAGGAATCAAAAAAGGTGAACTTTGTCTCCCTGTGGATTAAGATTTAATAAATATTTTGAGGTAAAAGTAGAAAACAAAACACAAGAAATTAAATAAGTTTCTCTAAGACTTCAAAGGTAAAATAAATGTAAAGATAAAAATTAACAGAAACGATAACGACTCCATATGTGACTCATATAGCATTTTGTCAGCAATTAATACTACATATTTACATGCATACAGAGGCTTATGTATTTTCCAATTAAAATGGAAACTTTGGCTTCTCTTATTTTTCTACCTTAATATTGCGTCTAGAGAGTATTATGAAATATCTCAACAGCAAAGATGTAATCAATATGATTTCTGTCCCCACATATAGGAACGTTATAAAAATGAAATTCCATATATATATGTATATACAAGCATCTGTATTTACATAACATAGAAATGTAACCTTTAAACATTTAGTCTAGCATATTTTATATTGTGTTTATATTGTGTTGTAGGATTTGTTATCTCAATACCTGGGATTCATTGTCTCACCATTTTGAAGAATGAAGAGTCAGACACAAAAAGAGCAGCAGGTAAAAGTTTATTAAGAGTATAAAATTAGAAAAGAATAGTATGAATGCTCTCTTTGCAGAGAGGGGGCCTTCAAAGATGAATACTCCCAACTATAAGCAAGGGACTTTGCTTTATAAGGTTCTAGTAGGTACTCCTTTCCATTCCCCCTTGTTCCTTCTCAGATTCTACCCTATTGGCTAGGTAACTCTATAGTCATTCCTTTTTGATTGATTTGTTTCCATTATGTGAGGGGTGGTGTTAGGCATGATATTCCTTGTGGTCATAATGTTTTATGGTCTACTACTTAAATTTAGTCAGATCTTTTGTCAAACTCCTGAGGGAAACCTGAGGGGAAATAGGTGGTGTCTGTTACATTCTTAGGAAGAACCTTATGCCTGACAGAGTTTGCTGGAGTCAGATGCTCCCAGCATTGGTCCAAACTATGTGTTTTTCTCCACCCAGGGATTTCAGGTCCTAACCTTTCATTTTCTGCCGATCTATCCTATTTTTTCCTATCATATTCCCCACTATGAATACATGACTCCTGTTACGAGTTGGGATGACTACCGATTTTAGCTACTTCCTGCCAACCGGGGTGATGACAGGAGAAGAGCAGTTGGGGCAGGTTCAGAGGTCCATCTAGAGGTCCCTTATAATTCCAGCATATTTGGATAATCTTGCCTAAAAATTTTTTTGGATGGCTTATTTTTCTGGCATATATATGCAATAACATCTATAAATGGTATACAAAAAGAATATTAGACCAGCAAGAATTAATATTCCAAATGCAATGCCTCCTAGGGAGAAGGTTATACCATAGGAAGGAAAAACGTATTGTAGCCATCCAAAAAAAAAAAAAAAAAGTCCCTGGCATGTATGGCCATATTTTGAAATAAATTTAACTATAGTTTTTCTTTCCTCTTCCATATTTGGATCTTGTGATACTGTTGATTAGAATAATTAAGCACCTAAACTAGTTTATGGTCCTCAATCCTTAGTTTTTCCTTTAACCATCCAGTTTCCATAGGAACCCCATGAGGAGTATTTTATTTTACCTTTGATATTCAGATTATTATAAATTTAGGCAATTGTTTATCTGTCCTAGAGTTAGTAGCACTATAGTCCCTAATTAGTCCCTGAATATCCTAATGTCTCTTCCTAGCAAGGGAGTGGGGCTTTCTGGCATTATCAAAAAAGAAATCAAGTCCCTCCATGTGCACTCCAGTGGCTGAGAGAAAAATTTAGTCATAAATATTCTAAAGATACGTCTAATCATTACACTGCATTTTCATAGTTGTCTGGGTATGGAATGGAAGACAGAAAAGATGATTCCAGTGCCAAGAAGAAAAAAACTGATTTTCCTTCTATATCCAGAGTTAACAGAGGCTCTGGGTTTCTGATAGGTGTTTCGATTTTAATTGTCCCCTCTGAGGACATTTTCATTTCCAGTGCTCTGAATGACCACATAAATGGCACTTGGTGCCAGAACCTTAGGAAGTCTGGTCTGACATAGTACCTAGAGCCAGAACTAAGGCCTCAGATTATTTCTTAAGCCTCATTTCCTCTTCCTTATTCTTGTCTTGATCTCAGTGGTAACATACCTGATTGACAGCTTGTAAAAGCTCCTCCAGGGTCCCTTCTTGGCCAACAGCCAATTTTTGCAGCTTCCTCTTAGTATCTGGGGCCAATTGACAAATTTATCCTTTAGAATCTTCTCAGAGTCAGGGGTGTTAGGGGAGATAGCCATCTATTTAATGAGAGCCTCCCTTAACCTTTCCAGGAAAGCCATTGGGTCTTCAACCTGTGTCTGTAAAATAATTTAGGATAATTTAAGGGCTTAACCTTAGTTTCTTTTAATCCTCCTAGAATACAAGCTTGGAAATGGCAGTGACACCATTCCCCAATAGGATTATCATAGTCCCAATCAGGATTTTGGGGCAGGACTGCCTGGAATCCAGTAAGGAATTTAAAGGACCTCCAGTCCCAAGATAATTAATGAGTTGCTTGTCCCCATATCTTTCAGCCACTTCCAAAACCCCAGCCTTCTCTGTCTCTTTAAGAGTCTGATTCAAACAAAACATTATATCTTTCCAGGTCAATTTGAAAACATACACAATATTCTGGAAACCCTTTATATACTATCAGGATCATCAGAAAATTCACTTAGATCTCCTTTTATCTGTCTTAACTCCTGTATTGAAAAAGTACTCGTAATCTTATCATAGTGGTGCTTCCTTGTTTCCCTCCTCCTGGGATTCTAGCCTCATGTAGGGGAACATGACTGTTACATTATGGGATTATAGGGAGGGCCTGGATTAAATGGGCAGCAGAGAGCAGAAGGGCATGTTTCTAAGTCTAGATATACAGACTGAGGACCTGAGGAGGAGGAGATTGAAGTGGAAGACTTCGCTTCTTCCTTCTCTAGTTCTGCTTCGGGTACAGGCAAGTGGCCCTTAATTGCTTCACCTCCTGATTACTGGACTTTGGAAAGAATTGCCAGTAAGTCAGGACTGACTTTACATTGCTTACACATATCTTGATTTTTTTCTTAAGGATCCAAAACGCTGAACCTAGAGGACTTCTCCCTGCTTCCCCTTCCATTTGCAAAACAAGTCAAAGTGTAGCAGAGCTTTATAATGGATACTTCCCTCTGATGGCCAGGTTTCCTCCTCCAATTTTATTGGGGCAAAGGCTCAGTGGAAAAGAAAATGAGTTGCTTTTTCTTTAGGGTTTGTGGATCAAAATCATTCCAATATTTTAGAATGTATTTCAAAGGAGTATTGGCCATGGTTGGGGAATTGCCCATCTATGGAAAAAAGAGGAAAAGGCATCCCTTATCTCAATTTCCTATAGCTGGCCAGGGGAAACCTCATTTCCCGGCCCTGCATTTTGTTTAGCTATATAACTGGCAGCTAAAAGCACTGTCAGTATCATGCCGTGCTGGGAGTAGTAGCTCTTACCCAGGCTTGACCCTACTTCCGAAAGCTGACCTTGTCTTCCCTAATTTCTCCTACCTCTCCATTTCCCAAATGCAGGACTTTGGGGGTATTGACTTTGAGCAAGCAAGACTCCTTTTGTTGTTGAGGAATAATTTTATTTTGGCCCAATGGTAATTTATGTATTGATCATAATAAAACTGTTCCTTTTTACAAACATATCTCAAAAGGCTGGCAAAACAATTTTTTATTAGGATAAAATCGGCCATTGAAGGAAGCTAAAAGAGCCAAAGTTGAGATCTCTTCCCTTGCCTGTTCCAGCAATGCCCACATAAACATGTTCCAATCATGTGAGTGTTCATTTTAGAATATCTATGTTGTCACAAGTCAGCATACACTGGGCTAAATGTAGCAAAATGGCTCCCCTGTATTCCTGTAAAAGTCCTTCATATATCACCCATCCCTCCTAAGATACAGGCACTCATTCCTCTGCTTTGCAGAAACAACACAAATGTGGAGCATTTGGAGGCTGTCAGCAAGGACATCACGATCATTTTCCCATCCTTTGAATCAAAGGAGGGACAATTTCAACCAGGGCTTGAGTAAAAACTCAAAAGGGCATGCTGTCCTACCCTTTTGGTTAAAATCACAGTTTTTTCCATCTTTCTTTACCAAGACCATTAAGTACAAGAAAGGGTCCTTTTTATATTCTTTCCCACATATCCTTCAAATATATAGTAAATCCAGCATCCTGCAATTGGTGCTAAAACACAAAGTAGCATCAGAAAGAAGAAAATTCCTCCAGATACCCAAATGGGTGGTCGGTGGTCAGGTTCTGCTGATAGCCTTTAGGTGTCCATCAAAGAGCAGCCTTGGTCAGAACCCGTCAGCTGCTGTTCGGCCTCCCTGAGTCCCGTGCATCCAGAGGTTCTTCTCAAAAGGAAATCGGGACTCCACCACACTGATGTTCCCAACTACATTAGGGGATCAGATAGGAGGAGACCTAAGTAGCCTGTCACCCAAGATGTGAGAATGGCACCCCTGCTATTCACTCTTGGAGAGTTTTATTTAGGATAGAAAGAAAAGAGGGGCTGTCTGCTCTTATAGTTAGAAGACATTTATATCCCAGGCAAGACCCCAAAGAAATGTTGCAGGAATCTTTACTTCAATACCTGGGATTCATTGTCTCACCACTCTAAGAATCAAGTGGTGGTCACTAAATGAGCAGCAGACTAAAAAAATATTAGAGACTAAGATGAGAAAGGAAGAACAGTATGAAAGCTCTCTTTGCAGAGAGGGGTCATTTGAAGGTGAACACCCCCAACTCTAGGCAAGGACTTTGTTTTATAAAGTTCTGGTTGGCCTCTCCTACCCATCCCCCTGATTCCCTCTTAGGTTCTACCCTTGCTGGCTAAGTAACTCTAAATGCCTAGTCATTCCTTTTTGATTAACTCCTTTCCATTATGTGAATGGTGATTTTATGACATACCGTTGCTTGTAGGTCATATGTTTTATGATCTATTACTTAAATTTAGTCAGGTCTTTTGTCACATTCCTGAGGGAAACCTGAGTGGGAGTAGGTGGTGTCTGCTACATCCTTAAGAGGAACTTTAAACCTAAGGGAGTTTGCTGTAGTCAGATGCTCCCAGCATTGTTTCCCACTCAGGGACCGCAGGTCCTAATCTTTCCCTCTCTGCCTATTTTATTTTATCTTTCCCTATCATATAAGAGTTTAAAACATACAGATATTATCATCAGATTACCAAATTAAATCTGAATAATCTAAATTATAACTTCTAAAATGTAAATTATTGGGGCGCCTGGGTAGCTCAGTTGGTTGAGTGGCCGACTTTGGCTCAGGTCATGATTTCATGATTACTGATTCTAAGCCCCACTTCTGGCTCTGGGCTTACAGCTCAGAGCCTGGAGTCTCCTTCGGATTCTGTGTCTCCCTCTCTCTCTGCCCCTCTCCTGCTCATGCTGTCTTTTTGTCTCTCAAAAATAAACAGATGTGGTGAGCCTGGGTAGGTCAGTTGGCTGAGCATCGGACTTTGGCTCAGGTCATGATCTCACAGTTCGTGGGTTCGAGCCCTGTGTTGGGCTTTGTGCTGGCAGCTGGGAGCCTGGAGCCTACTTCAGCTTCTCTGTGTCCCTCTCTCTGCCCCTCCCCTGCTCATAATCTCTCTCTGTCGCTCAAAACTAAATAAATGTTAAAAATAAATAAACAAATGTTAAAAAATTTTTAATAAAATTTAAATTACTTTATTAAGGTTCTCTACAATAAATATTTGAAAAAATTAGGAAACTTCTAGGCAGTTAAACTTTTGAGATGTATGTAATGAAAAATTAGGGTAAAAGACTTTTCAATCTCCATGAAAATTAATGTATTCAATTAATAGATTTTTTTTGATTCAACCAATATCAGAGGTTACTTTATAGGGCTATAGATAAATTTAAAACACAAGTTAAAGGAACTCTAAAATTTAAGGTCAAACTAGCTATTATGGCGTATTTGCTATCAGTCAACCATTATATCAACCTTTCAAATTAATCTTTCAAACTTATAGTAGTCTTCTAGAAAGACGACTATCAGTCTTTATGTAGATTGAGATTCTAGAGTTAATATTATTTTAATAATACAAGGCCTCAGGAAAAAAAAATATCATCTTTGTAAGATTGGAAGAATGAAGAGACATAATATTTTGTTTACCCCTATCTGAGAGTTGGAAGTAATTGTTTTATATAAATATACTTTTTTTTACACATACTTAACTAAATATGATACACATACTTCCTCTGCTGATATGGAAGCATATGAAACCAACAGCAGCTCCAATCTCAGACTTATGGTTTATGATCATCTCCTACTCATTCAGTGGAATGTGTTATAATTTTGTTTTCTTTAGATTATTTATTTAATATATATAGAGAGAGTGCACCCAAGTGGGGAAGAGACAGAGACAGAGGAGAGAGAGAATTCTAAGCAGGTTCCACACTGTCAGTGCAGAGCCCCATGGAGGGCTTGAATCTACCAACCAAAATGTGAGACCATGACCTGAGCCAAAATCGAGAGTTGGTTGCTCAACTGACACCCCAAGAAAATTTTGTTTGCTTTAAAGTTTATTTCTTAGTCAGTAGAATGATGTTATATAATTTCCCATAACTGTTTTCTCCTTGAGGAGCTTATATTTTAGATAAAGAAACTTTAATAAAATAGTATTTTATAGGTGCTCTAATAACAAATAATAAGACACTAAAGAGTGGCAAGTTTTTTACAGAAGTGGATCAAACTTCTTTATACCTGTGGAAGCTTTTGGGCTGAATCTTAGAATATAACTATTAAATGGCCAAAAAAGCAGCTTTCCTACAAATACCTCATTGCTAAACAATGTAAAGTATTAGGAGTTTTATAAACCAACTGAATAAATATCTGTAGAGTTACACACAAACCAATAAGGCTTTTAAACAAATAAGAAGTATTATATTTTTATCTATTTGTCAAGGCTCTTTCTGGGAAAAATAGAAGAAAAAATATGCTTATTTTATCATTGTAGTAGTCAAATATACTTTTTATAATACACATAAAAGTTAAAATACATATATATTATCCTGGAATGATACAATGGAACATATATCCAGAATGTTCATCAGTTTTTCACTTCATTTTGATATTTTCACTTGTGGAGCTGGTTGCTTTGATCAAAATATGGAATATACATATATACTATTGCTATGGTCTGGAAATCTATGTCTCCCAAATTCATATGTTGAGATCTTATTGCCCAAAGGTGATGATAGTAGGAGGTGGGGCCTTTGGGAGGTTCTCAGGTCATGAGGGTGGAGCCCACGTGAGTGGGTTTAGAGTCCTTATAAAAGAGGGCTCACAGAGATCTCTCAACACTTCCAACATGTGAGGACACAGTGAGAAAGTGCCACGTGTGAACAGGGACACGACCTGCCCCAGAACACAGCCATATTGGTACCTTAATCTTGGACATCCCAGCATTCAGAATGAAGAAAACAAAGTTGGGATGCCTGAGTGGCTCAGTCAGTTAAGCGTCCAACTTCGGCTCAGGTCAAGATCTCATGGTTCATGGGTTGGTGTCCCGCATCAGGTTCTGTGCTGACAGCTAGCTCAGAGCCTGGAGCCTGCTTCAGATTCTGTCTCCCTCTCTCTCTCTGACCCTCCCCTGCTCGCTCTGTCTCTCTCTGTCTCTCAAAAATAAATAAAAAGCATAAAAAATAAAAAAATAAGAAAAACAAAGCTATAAGCTAAATTATATATACACACATACAATCTATTAAGTCACTTTATTCTATAAACACAAACCCTCTTCTTAGCTTTGCTGTATGCTCCATAAATATTTGTTTTGTGATCAAAACGAGACTAGAGCAAGGATATATGTTATGTTCCTGCTGTTCTTCCCATCCTTCATACCTGTCTGTGTTCTTTTTGTTTTAACTGTTCTTTGGCATATCATTTGGATACTTTAGCTACCAAAAATGTTCTTTTGGCCACATTCATGATCCATTCTATCCAAAAGTCATACTCAAAATGTTGAAAAACTCATCTGACCTGAAAACAGACCACTCGGAGCAAAAATCATCCAACCAGGCAAAACTGTTTCTATGACGGCTGTGGCCTTTCCATGTAAACCTACCGAAGAGCAGGCCCCCGATTCTGACCACATGGAATAATATAAGTTAAAAAGACATGTAGACAGTGACATTATATATGGAAGAAGGCTGAATAAAATGATACACACCTGTGGTTTCATTTTATTTTTAGATACAAGGTTTCTGAAGTACAGTATTAAGAAACAACCAGCCCACTTCCTGCAGTTAACAGATTCCCCATTTTCTGTTGAAATTCTGACTTTTGATATAAATTGATTTACCTTTACAAAGTGGATCATTATCATAAAAATATTGTCTGTTGCAATGCGACTAAAAGTACATTGGAAGCTCAGTTAAAAGCTCTCTGATGTTAATTAAGCAGTAACAATAGGCAACCTGCAGAAAGAAGATCTGTTAATAGGATCATGAAAACAAACTTCCAACAAACTATGCACTAGAGAGCATGAGCCGGACCGCAGCTTGTTTATTGTCAGAGACTTGACTGGCTAATAAATGCTGGCACTGGCTTGAGTGCACTGGAATGCGGTGCAGCTGCTGCATTAGTCAGACTTTCCCTTTTCTGAATGCTCTAATCCCTTCAATATTGCATTAAATATGTTTTCAATATTTATCTGGAGAAAAATGTGCTGAATGTTGCAACAGTTTAACTCTGACGTTTGTCACACAGGAAATCTGGAAAAGGCAGAAGGTAACAGCATCTTTATTGTTAAAGTCTAATGCAGTTCCTTTCTCCCATACTATATGAACACACTCGGAAGACTTTGCGATCACCCTGAGGCAGGCACATGCCAGCAGCACTGCAGCCAAACATGAGGACTCAGCGCGTGGCTGAACTGATTTCACTGACCCCTTGCCATCCGCGAAGATCTGAGTTCGGGCAGGCTCCTCTGACTGCATGTCATGGACCAAACTATAATAAATGGCTTTGGGGCCTGTTATGTTCTATACAGTCCAAATCCTTGACAAGCCAGAAATAGAAATCATTTATTACCAGGTCACATATTCTTATTAGGTTTCTCATATGATTATCCAAACTATTGTTAGCTAATCTACTGGATGGTACATATAGGGAAAGTCGCTGAACTTGGAATTAAGATGTTTGAATTGTATCCTAGCCTTGGCACTGAATTGTAGTAAAGCCCATACATCCTTCATAGCCTTCCTTTGACTGAGTTTAATCTATGAACTGACAAGGGTGAGTGTGATAGATTACGTCTGTAAGATAACTTTTAGTTCTGTGTCTATATTTAAAACACCTATGCAGCCATACTAATGTTGAAATAAATAATAAAAATCATGTAATTATAACAAATAATGGCAACATCACTTTTAAAATGTTATGTTTACATTTTGAAGCTAAATATTGAAATTATAAGACTAACATATTAGAGAGTATGACCCTGGATCAGAGAAATTCATATTACACATGTTGCTAGGGTTGAAATTTCCTGCTGATAATGTAGGATAATAGAGTCGGGAGACATTTCCTCAGTTTTGAAAAAGAAATTGAAGCTTCTTGATTTGAATGTGCAGAATTTTTAGTTTCCCAAAAGCATTTAACTGATATTAAGTATATGTCCAAGAAGTCATCGATGTCTCTGAACTCTTTATAATATCACTTATTTTTAATTTAATCTAGATAATTAATATTTCCAAAACAAATGGAGAATGCAAATAAATATGTTAATGGTATATTATCTGTCAGATTTTTTATCTGTCATTCAGACGACCCCCGAAAATCTTTCCTAATTGACCATGAAAGGGGAATGAACAACTTTGTCATTTTTCACAGTAGTATTTGTCAAAAATAAATAAATATAAGCCTTATAATATCCAAGTCAATCTTGAGAAAGCTTGTACCTCTACAGATCAAAGTTCCTTAACAACCAGCTTTGAAAAACAAGAAATTTCTATTAACAAGGAACCACAATGACCTGATATAATTATTTTTGACTACTTTACTTATATCTTTGAAAACTTTTCTCAAACTAGAGTATTGAACAAACTGACATGACTTGATTTGCTCGACTCTCTCATGAGGAATTGTTTTTCTTTCCTTTTTTGGGGGGGGGTTTAACATTTATTTATTTTTGAGAGACAGAGAGAGACAGATCATGAGCAGGGGAGGGGCAGAGAGAGAGGGACACACAGAAGCTGAGGCAGGCTCCAGGCTCCAAGTTGCCAGAACAGAGACCCATGTGGAGCTTGAACCCACAAACTGAGATGATGACCTGAGCTGAAGTCGGACGCTCATTCGATTGCACAGCCAAGAGGCCTGAAAAATTATTTTACAAAGCCAGTTCTCTGCCATTCATTCTACTCCATTTGAGAAGATACTATATCTTTCCAATTTTTCAATATTTCCTCCATATACATTTGATACCCACAGATGTCACTCTGAAGTCCAACATCCACCTTATATGTTAATTCTAATTGTGTTCTCCCAAATGAAATTCTTCAACAACCAAATCAACAAAATAGTGTTAGTTTATAAATGGTTCATGGCTCGTGTCAAATTTTGATTGGTCCTATAATATATGTATTTTCCCAATAGATGTAAACCTCTTGAGGTCTATGATTACCTTTTTAAAAACTATGACATTTATTAAGATTATGACTCATATTTACATACTATACAATTCACAATTTATTTTTTTAAATAGTTTATTGTCAAATTGGTTTCCATAACACCCAGTGCTCTTCCCCACAAGTGCCCTCCTCCATCACCACCACCTCTTTTCCCATCTCCCCCTTTAACCCTCAGTTCCATTTCAGTATTCAATAGTCTCTCAGGTTTTGCTTCCCTCTCTCACCCCAACTCACTTTCCCTCTCCCCCTCCCCCGGGACCTCCATTAGGTTTCTCTTGTTCTCCTGTTAGAATATGAGACCAAACATAATGGTATCTGTCCTTCTCCGCCTGACTTATTTTGCTTAGCATGACACCCTTGAGGTCCATCCACTTTCCTACAAATGGCCAGATTTCATTCTTTCTCATTGCCATGTAATATTCCATTATTCCATTGTATATATATATA
>NC_043700.1:92963289-92964941 GCF_006229205.1 Suricata suricatta
CTTGATCCACTCGTCAGGTAATTGACATTTAGGCTCTTTCCATGTTTTGGCTATTGTTGACAGTGCTGCTATGAACATTGGGGTACATGTGCCCCTGTGCATCAGCACTTCTGTATCCCTTGGGCAAATCCCTAGCAGTGCTATTGCTGGGTCATAAGGGAGTTCTATTAATAGTTTTTTGAGGAACCTCCACACTGTTTTCCAGAGCAGTTGCACCCGTTTACATTGCCACTAACAGTGTAGGAGGGTGCCCATCTCTCCACACCCTTGCCAGCATCTATAGTCTCTTGATTTGTTCATTTTAGCCACTCTGACTGGTGTGAGGTGGTATCTCAGTGTGGTTTTGATTTGTGTTTCCCTGATGATGAGTAATGTTGGGCATCATATCATGTGCCTGTAGGCCATCTGGATGTCCTCTTTGGAGAAGTGTCTGTTTATGTCTTCTGCCCATTTCTTCACTAGGTTATTTCTTTTTTGGATGTGGAGTTTGGTGAGTTCCTTGTAGATTTTGGATACTAGCTGTCCGGTCTCTTGCCCCGGCTGGCGGGGCAGTAAATCCTTGCGGGTCCGTTTCTGAGGGAGGGAGAGAGTGTAGGGCAGGAAGGGGAGCACAGAGAGTGAGGCAAGACAAGCGATTATGAGCAAGCCCGTTTATTGAAAAGGATAATCAAACCTTTATAGGGTTAGGGGCAGGAAACTGGCCCAGGTTGGTTGCCAGGTAACAGAGTCAAATGATTATTAGAAAAGGGGGAAACCGAAACTGAATCTCTGAACACAGCATCAAAAGGAGAGCCCAGACTTTCGTCTGCAATACTGGGCAGGGGAAGATTAATGCTGAATAAGCCCGAATGCGGATGATCTTTTGTTCATTTTGGCTTTTCTTGTCTGGCCCAGTCTGACTGTCTCTGAATCCTGGACCAGGAAATGCACTCTCCTAGCCTCCAGATGTAAATCTTGTTTTTTTGGTTGCTCCCTGGAGAGCAATATATCCTTGCCTGAGGCGGCCAAAACTCGGCAGCTCCCAACAACTAGCCCTTCATCTGATATGTCATTTGCAACTATCTTTTCCGATTCTGTCAGTTGCCTGTTAGTTTTCTTTATTGTTTCCTTTGCAGTACAGAAGCTTTTTATCTTGATGAGGTCCCAAGAGTTCAGTTTTGGTTTCATCTCCCTTTCCTTTGGGGATGTGTTGAGTAGGAAATTGCTGCAGTTGAGGTCTAGGAGGTGGTTTTCTACTTCCTCCTCAAGGACTTTGATGGTTTCCTGTCTCACATTCAGGTCCTTGAGCCATTTTGAGTTTATTTTTGTGTATGGTGTAAGAGACTGGTCTAGTTTCATTCTTCTGCATGTTGCTGTCCAGTTCTCCCAGCACCACCTGCTAAAGAGGCAGTCTTTTTTCCATCGGATACTCTTTCCTGCTTTGTCAAAAATTAATTGACCGTACATTTGTGGGCCCAGCTCTGGATTCTCTATTCTATTCCATTGGTCTATGTGTCTGTTTTTGTGCCAATACCATACTGTCTTGATGATGACAGCTTTGTAGTAGAGGCTAAAGTCTGGGATTGTGATTCCTCCTGTTGTGGTTTTCTTCATCAATATGACTTTGGCTATTTGGGGTCTTTTGTGGTTCCATACGAATTTGAGGATAGTTT
>NC_043700.1:92965041-92967185 GCF_006229205.1 Suricata suricatta
GATAGTTTGTTCGAGCTTTGAGAAGAATATTGGTGCAATTTTGATGGGGATTGCATTGAATGTGTAGATTGCTTTGGGTAGTAATGACATTTTCACAATGTTTATTCTTCCGATCCATGAACAGGGAATGTTTTCCCATTTCTTGGTGTCTTCTTCAATCTCTTTCATAAGTTTTCTATAGTTTTCATCATATAGGTCTTTTACATCCTTGGTTAGGTTTACTCCTAGGTATTTGATGGTTTTTTGTGCAATGGTGAGTGGAATCAGTTTCTTGATTTCACTTTCTACTGCTTCATTATTAGTGTACAGGAATGCAACTGATTTCTGTACATTGATTTTGTACCCTGCAACTTTACTGAATTCAAGGATCAGTTCTAGAAAGCTTCTGGTGGAGTCTGCCGGGTTTTCCATGTAGATTATCATGTCATCTGCGATAAGTGAAAGTTTGACTTCTTCTTTGCCAATTCTGATGGCTTTTATTTCCTTTTGTTGTTTGATTGCTAATGCTAGGACTTCCAGCACTATGTTAAACAGCAGTGGTGAGAGTGGGCATTCCTGTCGTGTTCCTGATCTCAGGGGAAAAGCTCTCATCGCAGTCAGATGATATTAGCTGTGAGCTTTTCATAAATTGCTTTTATAATATTTAGGTAAGCTCCTTCTATTTCGACTTTCTCAAGGGTCTTCATAAGAAAGGGTGCTGTATTTTGTCAAATGCTTTTTCTGCATCTATCGACAGGATCATATGGTTTTTATCCTTTCTTTTGTTAATGTGATGGATCACATTGATGGATTTGTGAATATTGAATCAGACCTGTAACCCAGGAATGAATCCCACTTGATCATGATGGATAATTCTTATTATATGCTGTTGAATTCGATTTGCTAGTATCTTGTTGAATATTTTTGCATCTGTATTCATTAAGGATATTGGTGTGTAGTTCTCTTTTTTGGCTGGGTCTCTGTCTGGTTTGGGTATCAAGGTGATGCTGGCCTCGTAGAATGAGTTTGGAAGTTTTCTTTCTATTTCTATTTTTTGGAATAGTTTGAGAAGAATGGGTATGAGCTCTGCTTTAAATGTCTGGTAGAATTCCCCTGTGAAGCCATCTGGCCTTCGGCTCTTATTCGTTGGGAGATTTTTGATAACAGATTCGATTTCTTCATTGGTTATTGGTCTATTCCTGCTTTCTATCTCTTCCCATTTGAATTTTGGCAGTGCATGTG
This sequence comes from Suricata suricatta, assembly GCF_006229205.1. Taxonomy (NCBI): domain Eukaryota; kingdom Metazoa; phylum Chordata; class Mammalia; order Carnivora; family Herpestidae; genus Suricata; species Suricata suricatta. The sequence goes on from NC_043700.1 coordinate 92,966,263, forward strand.
CATTTAGGAATTTGTCCATTTCTTCTGTGTTGTCTCGTTTGTTGGCATATAGCTTTTCATAGTAATCTCTGATGATTGCTTGTATTTCTAAGGGATTGGTTGTAATAGACCCTTTTTCATTCATGATCTGGTCTATCTGGGTGCTCTCTTTTTTCTTTCTGAGGAGCCTGGCTAGAGGTTTATCGATTTTGTTTATTTTTGTTTCACTGATCTGCTCGACTGTTTCTTTGGATTCTATATTGATTATTTCTGCCCTAATCTTTATTATTTCTTTTCTTCTGCTGGGTTTGGGGTGCTCTTGCTGCTTCCCTTCTAGTTCCAGTAGATGCTGTGTTAGATTTTGAATTTGCACTTTTGCTAGTTTGTTGAAATAAGCCTGGAAAGCAATATACTTTCCTCTTAGGACTGCCTTTGCTGCATCCCAGAGATTTTGGATTGTTGTATTTTCGTATTCATATGTTTCCATATATTTTTTAATTTCTTCTCTAATTGCCTGATTAGCCCAATCATTCTTTTATAGGGTGGTTCTTAACCTCCACGTTTTTGGAGGTTTTTCAGACTTTTTCTTGTGGTTAAAATCAAGTGTTATAGCATTGTGATCTGAAAGTGTGCATGGTATGATCTCTATTCGTTTATACTTATTGAGGGCTGCTTTATGCCCCAGTATGTGATCTATCTTGGAGAATGTGCCATGCACACTCGAGAAGAAGGTGAATATCCTAGCTTCAGGAGGCAGAGTTCTAAATATACCTATCAATTCCATCTGTTCCAATGTGTCGTTCAGGTCCATTGCTTCTTTAGTGATTTTCTGCCTGGTTGATCTATCCATTGCTGTCAGTGGAGTATTAAAGTCCCCTGCCATTAGCACATTCTTATCAATAAGATTGTTTCTGTCTGTGATTAATTGTTTTATGTATTTGGGC
>NC_043700.1:92967285-92976031 GCF_006229205.1 Suricata suricatta
TTAGCTCTTCCTGATGGAGAGACCCTGTAATTATTATATAATGTCCTTCCTCATCTCTTGCTACTGCCTTTACTGTAAAGTCCAGTTTGTCTGATAGAAGTATGGCTACTCCGGCTTTCTTTTGGCTTCCAGTTGCATGATAGATATTTCTCCATCCCTTTACTTTCAACCTGAAGGTATCTTCAGGTCGAAAATGAGTTTCTTGTAGACAGCAAGTAGATGGGTTTTGTTTTTTTATCCATTCTGCTACCGTGTCATTTGGTTGGAGCATTCAGTCCATTTACCTTCAGTGTTATTATTAAGAAATGTGGGTTTAGAGTCATTGTGTTCTCCCTAGAATTCATGTTTATAGTGGTGTCTCTGGCACCTTGTATTCTTTGCAACATTTCCCTTATAGAGTCCCTCTTAGGATATCCTGTAGGGCTGGTTTGGTGTTCATGAATTCTCTCAATTTTTGTTTATTTGGGAACACGTTTATCTCTCTTTCTATTTTGAATGACAGGCTTGCTGGGTAGAGGATTCTTGGCTGCAAATTTTTTCTGTTCATCACATTGAAGATTTCCTGCCATTCCTTCCTGGCCTGCCAAGTTTCATTAGATAGGTCTGTAACCATGCTGATAGGTTTCCCTTTGTATGTGAGGGTACATTTCACAGTTTAAAGTATGAAATTCAACTGCATTTTGAATATTCTTAGAGTTGTGCAACTATCACCATTATGCATTTTAGAACGTTGTCATCACCCCAAATCAAGCCTTGTAGCTCTTAACATTTCCTCTTATCCCTTCCCAAAGCTGTCAGTTCTAGACAATCAGTAATCTATATTCTGTTTTTATATTTAAATTTATATATTTTTTTTCATTTTTAGAGACAAGGCAAACATGAGGGAGAGTCAGAGGGAGAGGGAGAGGGAAAGAGAGACTCTCTCACAGGCTTTACAACTAGTGAAGAGCCCAACATGAGGCTCAGTCCCACGAACTGTGAGATCATGACCTAAGCTGAAATCAAGAGATGGATACTTACGATAGTTACTGGCTGAGCCACCAGTCACCCCTACTTTCTGTTTCTGTATTTGCCTATTTTGGTGACTTTTTAATAAATGAAATCATGGTGATTTATGACTAAAATATTTCACCTAACATCAACTTTTCAAAGTTCATTCATGTCATAACATATAACAATACTTTATTCCTTTCTACTAAGAAAAAAGCTTTCCATTGTATGTGTGTGTGTGTGTGTGTGTGTGTGTGTGTGTGTGTGTGTATATATATATATATATACAGCATTCTATTTATCTATTTATCAGTTGATTGACATTATGGTCATTTTCACCTTTGGGCTATTATACTTTGGCTATGAAAATCTGTTTACAAGTTTTTGGATGTACATAGATTCAGTTTTCATAATTATATACCTAAGGATGGATTTTATGGGTCTTATGAAAAATCCTAGCTTCAACTTTTTAGGAACTACCGTGAAGTTTCCAAAGTGACCACATCAATTTACATTTTCAAAAGTGACATATGAAGATTCCAAATTCTTCATATTCTTGTCAATATTTGTCTTTGTAATTTTAACCATCTTAGTGGCTATGAAGTATTATTACATTATGGTTTTCATTTGAATTTTCTAGTGCCTAATAATATTGAAAAATTTTATGTGCTTAGTGACTATTTGTATATCTTTATCAGATGTGGCTAGTTTTCAACCATTGCTTCTCCAAATATTTTTATATCTCTTTCCCTTTTTATTCTACTATCCCTGTTCCATGTATGTTGGTGTTCTATATGTCTCTGAGGATTTTTATTCTTTAAAATTATTTTATTCTTTGCTCTTCAGATTGCATAATGTCTATGGGTTTTTCTTCAAGTTCACTGGAAATTTCTTTTACAATTTTAAATCTGTTGTGCCCCTTAGTTGTGGTAATTTTTAATTACAGAATTTCTGTAAGATTATTTTCATTATTTCTATCTCTTTATTGGTATTGTTTATTTAATGATCCATGTCATCATACCTTCCTTCATTTATTTAAGTATCTTTTTCTTTATTTCTTTGAACATATTTGTGAGGGTTTTTTTTTTACATGTTTGTCTGTTAAATCTAACCTCTGAGGGGTCTTATAGGAAGTTTCTGTTGCCTGCTTTTTTTTCCCCTGTTTTTTCTTTTACTTTTAATGTTTATTTATTTTTGAGAGAGAGACAGAGTGGGAGAGGGGCATAGAGAGAGGTAGGCACAGAATCTGAAACAGGCTCCAGCTCTGAGCTGTCAGCACAGAGCCTGACATGAGGTTTAAGCTTACAGACTGGGAGATCATGACCTGAGCGGAAGTCAGACACTTACCAACTAAGCTACCCCAGCCCCCTGGCCTGCTACTTTTCTGTGTATGGGCCACATCGTCCTGTTTCTTTTCATGTTTTATAAATTTTTGCTGGGAACTGGATTTCTGATACTGTATCATAGCAACTTTAGAAAATGATCTTCCCTCTCCAGGGCTAGTTTGCTTTCCTGCTTCCATATTAGTTTAGAGACTTGGCTGGTTCGTTTGATAAAGTCTATTTCCTCTATAGTGTGAGGCATCTGCTATCACTCTTCAGAGGGTGTAGCCGGCCTTAGGCATGTGCACAGACACCTTGGCATATCAGTGGTTTTAGCATATCTCTCTCTCTCTCTCTCTTTTTTCTTTTTACTTTCTTATTCTATCTGATGTGCTATCTGTGCCTGTTGGTTTCATATCAAAGCAGTTAGAATCCACTAATGTCAGCTCTGATTGCTCTCTTGGTTTTGACTGTGCTATGGAGTGTAAATTATTCCCCACTTCAATCCAAGTCTGAGGCCATGCAGAAATAGTTTTTGAGGTCAGCTTTCAAGATTTTTTCTGCCCCCAATCTGGCTTTCTTTTCTTCCTCTGCTTCTCCCTGAGAGAATAGCTGACCTATGGTTTAATTTGTGTTTCACATGGTGTGATCAGCCTCTTCTAAAATTCTTACTACCAAAATCTCCATTGTTTCCCAGATTACCTTAGGATTTAGTTTCCCCACACTGTTCTAAATACTTTTAATTCCTTTGGGGAGAGCTTTGGCACTCTATGTTCTTAAGTCTCTATCTTTTTTATTTGTTTGTTTTAAGTTTTTAATATGTATTTATTTTTGAAGAGAGAGAGACAGAATGTTAGTTCAGGAGGGACAGAGAGAGAGGGAGATACAGACTCTGAAGCAGGCTCCAGGCGCTGAGCTGTTAGCACAAAGCCCAACGCAGGGCTTGAACCCGCAAGCTCTCAGATCATGACCTGACCTGAAGTCAGACGCTTAACTGTTAAGTCTCTATCTTTTTCCTTTGGACAGAATCCCTGAGCCATTGCTCCTGAGCTGGAAGCAGGAAGAGCAGCCCCTTCTTTCAGAGTATATACTCTGGTTTAATGAGCAAGACACCATCTGGACCAACTGCCTCTGGTCTTCTCAGCTTGCCTTTCCCTGCACAGAACCTCTATTCTACAGGCAGGCTAGGGCAAGGATAAATAAGGTCCCAGTGTTCTCAGCCTTCCTTTCCTGAGGTAGAACCACCCCTCTCTGAGTATGTATGGGCTGCGTCAAAGAAGAAAGCCAGATGGAGGAAGGAAGCCCTGACCTCTCAACTGTACCAGGTGGATTTCAAATTGTGCAGCATGGGTCTTAGGGGAATGATAAATTATGATCACTTGCCCCTCCCAGGGAGATACAATTACACTTATGATTGACAAAGGCAGACGAAGCCCCATTATCATTGCCATACCTACCAAGTGTAGAGATGCTGGCACACTAATCTGTGAAGTGGGAGACAGGGAATAGATAATGGTTCAAGTGCCACTGATTATTGATGTTCTTCAAAGAATGTAAATTTTCTTGAATGAACGTTTCTTCATTTGCCATATGCTTTTAGGATAATATCCATAGTCTTTAAAAAATTTTCTTAAAATTTTTTCACCAGTAATTTTTATTTTGTAAGGAGCTAATCTGCAGATCTCCTTATGCCTCCATTCTGGAAGTTGATCTTCATGTTTATCTTTTAACTCTAAAGTACTTGGTCATAGTTGGTGCTCAGAAAATGAATATCTCAAAAAAGCATAAATTTCTTTAAAAAAATACTACAGGAAATCAATTTAAGATCAAAGTTAGAAAATATTGGGTTGTTTAGGGTTGGCCTTTTGATAGCACACAGTCTGCTTCCATGGAAATCTGGGGAATCTAGCTACCAGATAGTGTGTTTCTGTTATACTTTCATGTTATTCAGTCCATATAATACCCAACAAAGTTTGTTTAATTAAATTGAACAATTAATTCTACCCAAGAAAGTAGAATAGTAGGTTCGGTGTCCTCCGCTCACACATCATGCTAGCACACTATACATTCTAAAATGTTCTCAAATTACTCTTCTGTCTGAAGTTCAATATATTGGTAAGGAAGTTGTTATTGTGCTTTGGTCAAGACACATTAGCTACTTTAACAGATAAAACCCAAAATCTCAGTGACTTAATACATTTATCACTCTCAGATAATTAAGATATGAGTTGACGTAGTGACCTACTTTTTAAAATGTTTTGGTTCTTTAATCTTCAAAATATAACTCCAGAGATTATTATTGAAAGATGAGAGGTGAGTGATACCTGGTGGCTCAGTCAGTTAGACATCTAACTTTGGCTGAGGTCATGATCTCATGGCTGGTGAGTTCGATCCCCACTTTAGGCTCTGTGCTGACAGCTCAGAGGCAGAAACTTGTTTTAGATTCTGTATCTCCCTTTCTCTCTGCACCTTTCTTGCTCACACTCTGTCTCTCTTTTTCAAAAACAAATAAACATTTAAAAAAAAGAAAGAAAGAAAGAAAGATGAGAGGTCATAAAAGATAATGAGTCAAAAGCTTTTATGGTCCAGGCTTTAGGTTGTTGTTTTTTATCTTTTACATTTACTTTGGAGTACCAGAAACTCAGATGCATGTCCCTACCGGAATATAATGTCTCTGTGTCCAAATTTCCTATTTTTATAAAGACATCAGCCATCATAAAATTAGGATCCACCTTAGTGATCTCATCTTAACTTAAGTACATCTGAAACAATCCTATTGCCAAATAATGTGATTATAACTTGGGGTTAAGCCCTCAATACATGAATTGAGAGAGGGGGCACACTTCAACTCATAACACTACACAAATAGAACATAGTTAACCTTACCACAAGTAGTATCTGTGACTTCAAATTCTCAGCCAGTGACTGAATTTAATAAAGTTAAGGATCATCACTTAGTGTGTGTGTGTGTGTGTGTGTGTGTGTGTGTGTTTAAAGGTTTATTTGTGTTTGAGAGAGCGTGGATGGGCAAAAAGGAAAGGAAACAGAGGATCTGCTCTAACAGCAGTGAACCTAATGCAGGGCTTGAATTCAGGAACTGTGAGATTATGACCTAAGCTGAGGTTGAATGCTCAACCAACTGAGCCACCCAGGTGCCCCAGTGTGTGTTTTTTTGTATCACATCCAATAGGGCTTTCAGTGTTTATTCCAATGACTTAAATATTGAAAAAGCTAAGTCATCATCAAAAACTCTGTAGGGTCTTAGATTTTACCTTGCTTGTAACCTAACAAGTTATTCTCCCATAGTGTGATTGATAATGAGTAAAATTATAAGACTCCTGGGTCAGAGACAAAGAACCACATCACTCATGCTACATGAGGTAACATGAATTTTATGTTTATATCACTTTCTATTGATGTCCCATAGTTATGGAATGTCCCAGGTTGATGCTGTTCAAGCAGTGAATGTGCATCACCAATGAGAAATTTTGAGCTTATAAAACCCCCAATTTTACAATGACACCAATATCAATTTTGTTAACATTGCCCCAGTGGGAGACATTATTGTATAATTATGATGTAATAACATATTACATCATTATAATCTATTCTTTGCTGTAGAGGGAGACACTATCTCTATGCCCCAAGATGAAATTCTGTCCTCTGAAAATAACCTATTTTTTCAAGGTTTTCCATGGTCATTGTGTCTGTATTCCAGGAGATATTTTTCTTAACATTATTCTCATGGACCCATCAGAAATGAGTTTTGTGAAGTGTAAATTCCTTTGTGACTATATAGTTTTCATGACTACTTTTGTTAGTACATCTTTAGAGACCTGAAGTTTATTTTAAGAATGGAACTATAGAGGGGAGGAGCCAAGATGGCAGAAGGGAGCTCTGTAAACTTCGTCTGCCCCATCTATCGAACTGAGAAGGACATTACTCTCATCTGCAAGAGTGGAAAGAGAAAATACAGACTCAAAGAAGACAACCTCAAAGATGCCTGAGTGAGTGAGTGCGAACTGGGGAGATTGGAAAACAGGCAGTCCAAAAAGGGCAGGGGAGGTGGGAGCCCCAGCCCAACAAGGGCAAGCACACAGAGCCCCTGAGAGACAAAGGGAAGAGAAAGAGAAACTGAACACGCTCATAGTACTGTCTCTAGAGAAGAGATAAAGAACATTTAACCCTGCTCAGAGAGAAAAACTCTCACTCCATTGGGCTGGGCAGCCCAAATCCCGAACCCGAGTGGCACAAGGGAAAAAACTGGCCCCACTCCTACGTCATCTGGGCAGAGAGTCAGTGGCAGTGGAGGCGGGGGCACAAGCTTCAGCTACAAGAGCATGTAGCTCATTTCCAGCAGTGCCCAGCAGCTCTGGCAGCTGCAGCGCAAATAACTGCCTGCACCAAGAGAAACTGATCCCTCCCCCTATGCAATCAGTATCCTAGCTGGGGGCTGGGAGTCAGCAGCCGTGTCTGTGAGGGTGTGCATCGCCTCCGGCAGCACAAATCCCTGCCAGCGCCTAGAGAAACTGCTCCCTCCACCTACAAGATCCTGACTAAGAAGCCAGCCACCAAAGCAAGTACATCTCATCTGTGATAGCATAAAAGTGCCTGGACTAGGATTTTGAAACGAGGTGGGCCTGGAAAATACAGCTTGGCTCAGCTGCAGCACAAGGAGATCAGACTCATTAGAGTGGTATGCAGTGGTATTAGTTCCAGTGGAGCTTGGGGCCATGTTATTCTACTCTCTGCAGCCACTAAGGTGGGGCCTCTGAGAGCAGCCCCTCAAGATCTAATACACCAAACCATGCCTATCCATGAAAGGGAGCTGCTGCTTTTCCCCCCTTTTTTTGTACTTATTTTTTATTATTATTATTACCTTTTTAATTAAAAAATTTTTAAACTTTTACTCCTTACTTTCCTTTCTCCTTTCTCACTCTTTTTTTTTTTTCTTTCTTGCAATCCAGATATATTCTCCCATATCTCATCCTTATCTCTCCCCTCAACTGGTCATACACTTTTAGACTGTCCATTGTCCTTTGTTGTCTCTGCCCTTCTTTATTTTTTTTCTTCTCTTCTTTTCTTCTACTTCCTCCCCATTTTCTTTCCTTCCTTTCTCTCTTTTAACTTGTTTGTTTGTTTGTTTGATTTGTCTGTGCATTTGTGTGCTTCTGTTCCCTCTGTGTTTGTCTGTCTGTTTTCCTTCTTAGGGCTACCTCAAGAAACAAGCCAAAGTGCACATGATGGAAGTCCCAAATATCGCTGAGTAGGGAAATAAAATATTCAAAGGCACTGTTATGCCCAAGATTTCCAATATTGTCCCACAAAACCAGAAACCACCAGGGAGACCAAGTCACGCATGCAAAAGCAAACGGCTTTATTATGGGTTTAGGCTCACTGGACCTAAACTGAGGCTCACAGACTTTACCAGCACAGTGGATCCATGCACAGAGCCCCAAACAAAGGCAGGGTAGGGCCTTTATGGGCTTGGGAAGGGGAAGTTACAGGAAATTGTGACACAGGCATAGTGATCCAAACATTATTATACAATATTATTGATAGCAGGTTAAACCATTCACATTGCCTTGCGTATTCGTTACTTTTGGTGGGACCCAATCACAATATTTAGGGTGTTAACCAATTACAGAGTGGACCCAGGTTCCAGGACCCTCATGTAGGGTATCACTAGCCTTACATTAAGATGTAATTTGAATCGACCTTCAGCACAAAATATAGTGAAACTGGCAAAATATAAAAATAAAAAATTCTGAAAGCAGCTAGGGAGAAAAGGGCTCTCATATACAAAGGGAAAACTATCAGCGTGGTTATAGACCTATCTAATGAAACTTGGCAAGCCAGGAAGGAATGGCAGGAAATCTTCAATGTGATGAACAGAAAAACATGCAGCCAAGAATCCTTTATCCAGCAAGCCTGTCATTCACAATAGAAAGAGAGATAAAGGTGTTCCCAAATAAACAAAAATTGAGACTTCATGAACACCAAACCAGCCCTACAGGAAATCCTAAGAGGGACTCTATAAGGGAAATGTTGCAAAGAATACAAGGTGCCAGAGACATCACTATAAACATGAATCCTAGGGAGAACACAATGACTCTAAACCCACATTTCTTAATAATAACACTGAAGGTAAATGGACTGAATGCTCCAACCAAACGATACAGGGTAGCAGAAATGAATAAAAAAACAAAACCCATCTATTTTCTGTCTACAACAGACTCATTTTCGACCTGAAGATACCTTCAGGTTGAAAGTAAAGGGATGGAGAAATATCTATCATGCAACTGGAAGCCAAAAGAAAGCCGGAGTAGCCATACTTCTATCAGACAAACTGGACTTTACAGTAAAGGCAGTAGCAAGAGATGAGGAAGGACATTATATAATAATTACAGGGTCTCTCCATCAGGAAGAGCTAA
>NC_043700.1:92976131-93006141 GCF_006229205.1 Suricata suricatta
AAAGAGAGAGCACCCAGATAGACAAAATCATGAATGAAAAAGGATCTATTCCAACCAATCCCTTAGAAATACAAGCAACCATCAGTGATTACTATGAAAAATTACATGCTAACAAACTGGACAACCTAGAAAAAATGGACAAATTTCTAAATGCACATGCACTGCCATAATTCAAACGGGAAGAAATAGAAAGCAAGAATAGATAACTAGTGAAGAAATCGAACCCATTATCAAAAATCTCCCAGTGAATAAGAGCCCAGGGCTAGATGGCTTCCCAGGGGAATTCTACCAGAATTTCAAACAGTGCTAATACCCATTCTTCTCAAACTATTCCAAAAAATAGAAATAGAAGGAAAACTTCCAAACATTCTATGAAGCCAATATCACCTTGTACCCAAACCGGGAAGAGACTCAGCCACAAAAGAAACCTACAGACCAATATCCTTAATGTATACAGATTCAAATATACTCAACAAAATACTGGCAAATCGAATTCAACAGCATATTAAAAAAATTATCCATCATGGTAAAGTGGGATTCATTCCTGGTTTACAGGGCTGATACAATATTTGCAAATCAATCAGTGTGATACATCACATTATCAAAAGGAAAGATAAAAACCGTATGATCCTGTTGATAGATGCAGAAAAAGCATTTGACAAAATACAGCACCCTTTCTTATAAAGACCCTTGAGAAAGTCGGAATAGAAGGAACTTACCTAAACATTATAAAAGCAGTTTATGAAAAGCCCACAGCTAATATCATCCTCAATGGAGAAAAACTGAGAGCTTTCCCCCTGAGATCAGGAACACGACAGGGGTGTCCACTCTCACCACTGCTGCTTAACATAGTGCTGGAAGTCCTAGCATTAGAAATCAGACAACAAAAGGAAATAAAAGCCATCAGAATTGGCAAAGATGAAGTCAAACTTTCCCTTTTCGCAGATGACATGATACTCTACATGGAAAACCTGGCAGACTCCACCAGAAGCATTCTAGAACTGATCCATGAATTCAGTAAAGTTGAAGGGTACAAAATCAATGTATAGAAATCAGTTGCCTTCCTCTACACCAATAATGAAGCAGCAGAAAGAGAAATCAAGTAACTGATCCCATTCACAATTGCACAAAAAACCATAAAATACCTAGGAGTAAACCTAGGATGTAAAAGACCTATATGATAAAAAGCTATAGAAAACTTATGAAAGAGATTGAAGAAGACACTAAGAAATGGAAAAACATTCCCTGTTCATGGATCGGAAGAATAAACATTGTGAAAATGTCATTACTACCCAAAGCAATCTACACATTCAATGCAATCCCCATCAAAATTGCACCAATATTCTTCTCAAAACTAGAACAAACTATCCTCAAATTCGTATGGAACCACAAAAGTCCCCAAATAGCCAAAGTCATATTGATGAAGAAAACCAAAATGGGAGGCATCACAATCCCAGACTTTAGCCTCTACTACAAAGCTGTCATCATCAAGACAGTATGGTATTGGCACAAAAACAGACACATAGACCAATGGAATAGAATAGAGAACCCAGAACTGGGCCCACAAATGTACGGCCAATTAATTTTTGACAAATCAGGAAAGAGTATCCAATGGAAAAAAGACTGTCTCTTTAGCAGGTGGTGCTGGGAGAACTGGACAGCAACATGCAGAAGAATGAAACTAGACCACTCTCTTACACCATACATAAAAATCAACCCAAAATGGCTGAGGGACCTGAATATGAGACAAGAAACCATCAAAACCCTCGAGGAGGAGAAAGTAGGAAACAGCCTCCTGAACCTCAACCGCAGCAATTTCCTATTTGGCACATCACCAGAGGCAAGGAAAATGAAAGCAAAAATGAAATCTTGGGACCTCATCAAGATAAAAAGCTTCTGCATTGTAAAGGAAACAATCAAGAAAACTAACAGGCAACTGACAGAATCGGAAAAGATAGTTGCAAATGACATATCAGATGAAGGGCTAGTATCCAAAATCTACAAGGAACTCACCAAACTCCACACCCAAAAAAGAAATAACCCAGTGAAGAAATGGGCAGAAGAGATAAACAGACACTTCTCCAAAGAGGACATCCAGATGGCCTACAGGCACATGAAATGATGCTCAACATCACTCATCATCAGGGAAACACAAATCAAAACCACACTGAGATACCACCTCACACCAGTCAGAGTGGCTAAAATGAACAAATCAAGAGACTATAGATGCTGGTGAGGGTGTGGAGAGATGGGCACCCTCCTACACTGTTGGTGGGAATGTAAACTGGTAAAGCCACTCTGGAAACCAGTGTGGAGGTTCCTCAAAAAACTATCCATAGGACTCCCTTATGACCCAGCAATAGCACTGCTAGGGATTTACCCAAGGGATACAGGAGTGCTGATGCATAGGGGCACATGTACCCCAATGTTCATAGCAGCACTGTCAATAATAGCCAAAACATGGAAAGAGCCTAAATGTCCATCACCTGATGAATGGACCAAGAAGAAGTGGACCAAGAAGAATATATACATATATTTACAATGGAGTCTTGCATGGCAATGAGAAAGAATGATACCCGCCATTTGTAGGAAAGTGGATAGACCTCGAGGGTGTCATGCTAAGCAAAATAAGTCAGGCAGAGAAGGACAGATACCATATGTTCGCACTCATAGGTCTAACAGGAGAACAGGAGAAACCTAATGGAGGACCAGGGCGAAGGGAACAGGGAAAAACCTGAGAGACTATTGAATACCGAAAATGAACTGAAGGTTGAAAGATAAGGGGTAGTGGGGGAAAGAGGTGGTGGTGATGGAGGAGGGCACTGTGGGGAAGAGCACTGGGTGTTGTATGGAAATCAGTTCGACAATAAACTATTTTTAAAAAAAGAAAGGAACTATAAAAAGACTTTCAAATACAAACCTGTGCTTTTTTTGATGTTATAGTCACTTAAAGCTTTGGTAAGCTATACTCCCTTTACTGTATTTTATAGGAAAAAAGTAAACAAGCCAGTATAGTCAACAAAATTATCTTAACCAAAATAAAATCAGGGAGTAGCTCTACCAGATATTAAAATATATGACAAAATGCAATATCAAAACAGTTATTGTAATGGCATAGATAGATAGATAGATTACTGTCATTATCTATATAGCTCATAAATAGATATAAGCATATATAGGTAATTTAAAATATAATAAAAATTTAATTTGAATTGGTAGAAATTGTATATTTAAAATAAGTGTAGTTGTGATAGCTTTTTAGTCCTTTGGGTGATATCTCACCAATGATTCTAAAATATTTGGGAATAAATAAGAAGGGGAAATTGAAATATAAGAATATTAGTGTTTCTTCTATTTAACAGTTTTTATAGTGGAGTTAGAAATGTCTGTGAGAATACGACCAAAATCTTTCAGTTTCATTAACGGAAATGCAGTTGATAAAGAACCATTAAAGAAAATATGAGGGACTCAAGCGCCATTAAATAAAATCAAAATACAAACTAAGGCTCAGGAATATAGCTATGCAATGTCTAGGTTAATATTTTAGGAAAAAGCAAGTTATATCATTAGTGTATATGTATAGTTTACTAAAAATTATGTAGAAGACATAGATATGGGTAGATGCCTTTAGGGACATAAATCACCTCTTGAAGAATACATAAAATAACCAACTGTGGCTCTTCAATGGTAACTCTGAGGAACATGGAGTAGAACATTTGAACACTTGTGCCCATATATTTCCATTACTTTGTGTTAAAAAGTATTAATCACTTTTGTTTTCACTATTTAAATGTTAAAAACAACAATGAAAAATAAGTCTAAAGGAATCTATCAAGTATAAAATTCCTAATTGTATCTGCAACTAAGTACATATGGTTTCAATGTTTATTATTTCTAAAATTTTCTAAATGACTTAAAAATTGGTTTGTATAGAAAAATTTGATTATCCAAGTGGAATATCCTAGGCCAGTCATAAAATGGTTCACATATAATTTATTAATTATATGTGTGAATCTAACTCTTTTGATCTCTGTTGCTGGGCAACAAATTAGCCTCAAATTAACCTCTTAAAACAACCATGATAACTCTAGTCTAGGAATATATTTCATTTGTGGCAGAATAGCCTAAAAAAGCATCTTTTTCTTCTTTTTCCTCTAAGTGTATCTGGGAAGAGGAGAGGCATGTCCTTAAAATAAAACTAAACTGAGTTTTTCATTAGCCAAGTACATAGGACCTTAACTCTATTATAGCAAAAAGATACAAACACCTGACTTAAAGATATAAATAAATGAAAACCAGTTAAGACTGGTCACCATTGTTTTATCCTTTTTATAACTATTGTAAATTATTCTGAAATTTATTAAGCCCGGTTGACAATATTACTACTATTGTGTTAAATAATATATAATTACTAAACATCTCAAGTCAAATTGTTCAATACAGTTATTTTATTTTTATAAATATCTCCAAAGACAATAAATTAAAATAGGGGATACTCAGATATATAAATATACTCATTATATAAGAATATATAATGTTCCATTATATAATATGTAATATATAATGAATGTATAATGTATAATAAGAGATTTTCTTGATTTCATATCATTTAGCCATATTTGTTTAGAAACATGGGAAGTGATTAACATGTTAACTCAAGAAGTAGAATATGAATTGCATATCTATTTCATAATTTCTTAGTGTTTTAAATTGGTAATATGCCTAGAATGATGAAACCATTCAAGTTATGAATTGCTTGGAACAATAAAATTATTTTAATTAACTTGATGTGGGACATTAGAAATAGCAAAACATACATATTTCTCAGAGACCTATTGACTCCTTTCAGTTCCTTGTGAATTAAAATACACAAGCTCACACACACACACACACACATACACACACACACACTCACACTCTCATACCCACATACAAATACTCATCAAACTAAGAAAATGTTTAAAAAAATATTTTCCTGTAGGAGAGAAAGAACCTCATTTCTCAGGGAAAAAGGTACTTCACTCTTACCTTTTGCCCTGGGAGATTGGGTTCTAAGGGGAACCCAAAGCAGATAGCATTGCCTTTTGTTTTCTTCCTTGTTCTATCTTAACATACTCTGTATTTAGTGACTGAATAACAGTAGTAGTTTTTCTCAAACTTTCCTGTCTTAATCATTAGATAGTATTCAGACTTAACAAAAACATTTCCCCAGAAGACAAAAAGTAACGTAAACAATTTATCATCATTCCACTGGTCAAACATAAATGTTTTCTGAATTGGAGATGGAGTTTTGCCATGACTTAGTGGAATTTACTATATGGCAACGGCTGTGCAATTGTAAAGCTGAATAATTTGTTTTGTGGCACTGTAGAAATATTTATTTTGGATGGAGAGTAGTTTTCAGGAAAAAGAGAAAAATGCTGACCGAGTGGAATACATGCTGGTTTCAGGAGTGGATGTTAAGGGAAAAGAGCAGAAAATTCTTTAAACTAGCTTTAGTCCTAAGATACGTAAACATAGATGTGAAAGGCAAGGAATCTAATCTCCATCTCCCCTCCTGAGTTTGGTGATGTTCTCCCAGGCATCTTTATTACTGATATTCAGAAATATAGTTAGCTTTTATAATTTATAAAAAATAGAATAACCTACATATTCTTCATTCTATTTTTCTCTTAATGTCTTTTCACAGCACTATGACTATGTATATGTATATTCTTTCTTTTTCATGGCTTCTCTGTATTCACTTTTATGATCTATCATATTTTAACTATTCCCTTATTGATGCAAGAGTAAGTGGTGTCCATTGCTAGCACAGTGCTTCTGTGAACATCTGTACTGTGATGTAATTTCTGTAAAACAGCTTTCTGTGCACAATTAAAATTTAATGTATACTAGCAAATTATTCCCCAGAAGACTATTACCAAATTTTACACTCACTGTGAATATGTGTGTACCTAGTCTGCTTTGTGTCCTCAAAGAATGTTAGAAATCTTTAAATCGTTTACCAGTCTGATGGGTGAAAATGACATCAATGTGATGCAGTAATAGGAAATTCTCTATTGCTGGAACAGAAGTATTTTGAAGATGCAACAGTATCCAGATAATATTTAATTTTATTCACCCAAACACATGTAAATATATAGGGGAAGAAGGAAGAAAGAGAAAGAAGAAAGAAAGAAAGAAAGAAAGAAAGAAAGAAAGAAAGAAAGAAAGAAAGAAAGAAAGAAAGAGAAGAAAGAAGAAATTACATATACATAAATACTATACTTTAGCAACAAATGTCTTGTAAAATTCTCTATATTTTTCAAATGTGGTAACAATATGTTGAATTATAAATTGTGTCTCTCTAATTATATGAACTCATGATGAAATGATAAAATGATGAAAGGT
Source organism: Suricata suricatta (assembly GCF_006229205.1). Classification (NCBI taxonomy): domain Eukaryota; kingdom Metazoa; phylum Chordata; class Mammalia; order Carnivora; family Herpestidae; genus Suricata; species Suricata suricatta. The sequence goes on from NC_043700.1 coordinate 92,982,522, forward strand.
GTTTTTAACTTGAATTATTTTACTTATTTTGAGTTATTTGATGTATTTAGTTTTATTGATGGCCTTTGAAGATTCTTCAAGAGACAGACATATGGCTAAACACAGCTCAACTTAGTATCATTACACATGCTAAGTCAGAACATACACAAATACAAAATGGTGGCAATATGAATTAAGCAAAGTCTACAAGTAACTTGTCTTTTACCTAAATATTGAATTGTTTGCCTTCAAGTTAGCCAATACCTCATCTCTTAAGCTAATATTATATTCTGGCAAGCAGCAGAATCTGTGAATGAAATAGTAAACAACGTTTAATTATCTATTCATTTAACAAGCATCTCTCTCTGTCTCTCTCTGTTTCTCTCTCTGTCTCTCTCTCCCTCTCCCACACATGTCTGGTTTTAATCCATGTTTTATTCCAAACCAGGATAATAACATGAGCCTTATTTCAAAATTCACATCTGGAGAAATTTCCAACAAAAGTAAAATATTTTCTCCAAATTGATTTACCCTCAGAAAATTGTCCTGCATTTAAGAAAATGCAGCTGAAATATTATTGAAATTGTTGAAAATAATTTTGCATAGCTAATGGACATGAAGAAAGCAACAGTTTAATGATTTAAGTGCAAAATAACCAGAAACAGACAATTTTTATTTTCCTTTAAAAGTTTTTTCTTATTGTTTTATTTTAAATCAAGAGAGCAGTTTTCAGCAAAATATATTTTAGCTTCTATTGGAATGTAGAAGAATAGAACACCTTTCTTTTATTTATCTTAAAGGAAATTTCAAACACAAGTAATCTTGACTTTTATTTTTCTGAAGTAAAATAAAAGATATATAGATGATCTCTCTCTCTCAAATACAAGAAGGGAATATTTTCCCTTTTTTGCCTCTAATATGTGAGACCTTAAATCACAAGTTACTCTGTAGTCTTGGTAATATTTTTTATGGAGAATAGGCATACTCAACTATTTGTAATTTTTTGCAAGGAACTATACAGTAACATTTAAATACATAAATTTCTCTCTCTCTCTTCCTTCCTCTTTCTCTTTCTTTCTAATATACCTACCCTATCCTTTGGTGAATTGAAGTTTTTTCCTACAGAAAAAACAAAACAAAACAAACAAACAACAACAACAAAAAACAAACACTGTTAATAGACAGTTTCCTGGCTATTAGCCCCCTAATCAGTATAATCTTAGGCAATGTATCATTAATCATTAGGCCAGAACAGTTTGGGTCATCAAAAATAAGTAATATGAAAATAGTACACACTTTTATAAAGGTTGTAAATCCACAGTTACTGTTTTCATTTCTTGCTTAAAAAATAATTGGACGTCACACTGCTTTTATGCTTTGTGTTTCTCAAGTTTTTTTTTTTCTGAACTCCTTTTATTGTTTTTTTTTTGTTTTATTTTCATTTTTGCTTTTATTGGTAGGAACTTCATCTTAAGCCACTCATTCTTAGATAACATGTTTCATAATGTTTATGGTTTACTGAAGCATTAGAGAAAGAATTAATTAAGGAACAATACATACATTGTCTCCCTTTGTTCATATCCATGCTGGGACTCTATTTTAAAGAATAATAAATCCAGATTATATACCTAGTTATAAATATTATAGATTACTACAGCAAATGGAGCAGCCCAAAAGCTTTTCCTTCCAAAAAGATTTTATGTTATTAAATATTTTCCTTGCAAAGTAATATAAAAATTATACAAATACAATTCATATGAACTGGGGACTGGAAATATGTCAGTGTTCACTTAAATTTAACACAAAATGATAATGTTCTCAGTGTTTAGGATGTCCGCTAATCTAGCACTCAAAACAGATAATTGTTCCTTTATTCTCTCTGGATTTGAAAATAGCAGCATCATTTTAAAAGTCATAACTTGTATGAAACCAAATTATTTTTTTCTGAGGTAAAAGAGGTTTTATTTCTATGTGAGCAAAAATCATTATCTTTTTCCCACTTCTTTGCTTCCATTTTGTTTTTCACACATAAATGGGAATGCTAGAGGGAAAAAAAAAAAAAAAGAGACTATTTTTCCAACAAGTCAGTTGGAGAAAACTAGACATAGGATGCACATCCTAGCACAATATAATTGCTTGTTTAAGCATAGGTGCAGACTTTAGTTTTAACTGACATCCTGTGCAATTATTCCATTTTCCAGATGCCCATCTGCTCCTTAGATAGCCAAATCTGGTCCATCATCCATTGTGCACTTGAAAATCTCCACCATGCATTTTAATCTAAGCACAACAATGTACCCTGCACTGTGTGTCTTCCAAAGTAAGCACAGCTGCGGGCTCCCTATCTGCGGCAGCTCCCTCCAGCACCACACAGCAGTCAGGGGCGGGGAGGGGGGGCGTTGGCTATTCCAGATCTGAAGTTAGAAAGATCAGCTTTCTGAAAAGCCACAGGAATTGCATCTCCAGCCCACGTTATAACAAACCATCATTTCTGTACGGAGGAGAAGTTGGAAAGCTGAGCAAGTTATCATGAGCCTTTCAGGAAAGCATACACACCATGCTGGGCTGATTCCAGTGGCTTCACCTTAGGTTAGTCAACGAAAGTAGATGACATGCATCTTCCTCTGAAGTGTTTAGTACTTGTGCTTACAGTTGAGGGGCAGAGGGCTTCTCTCTGTCAGGATGTAAAATGTGCCATGCCACATGACCTTACATACAACTGTCAGTGTCGTAAAGTGATCCATGAGTGCTTAGAGATTTGTTAGAACGTTATATTCTAAAAGAGAATGATATTTTATCAAAGTAATTTAAACCATCGATGCAAACATGCATTGTTCTAGTAGAAATTATTTCTGGTCAATCAGCACCCAGAATAACCTAAAATCCCATACAAACCTATGCTTCTCTTTATATGCTCTAAACATCGGTCAGCACACACTTAGATATTGCATAGTCTACTGTGGAACTCTGAGAGAATCATGATCTTACAAAAGTAAGATACTGTGAAGAACATTGCTATGATCTTTTATTGCCTGTAAAAAAAAAGATACAATTTTTTAAACAAACATTTGTTCTATTCTGACCTGCATTATTTCTATTATTTCTGGAATCAATCCTGCCTTTAGCATTCTAAGAACAAACTGTGTATATCCATGTAGAAAAAATAACCTATATCTGTTTATCCATAAGGTGTTGATATATATATATATTTCAGATATGTCTCTATCTTCATTTCTCTATATACATTTTTAAAGTATTACAGGTTTATATCCCCAATGTCTCCACCTCCTGCCTGCAACTGATGCCAAGCAGACAATTAGAAAGCATTATTCTTTGGAGGGATGTAATTTCAACAATTAGTGAATTAAAAATTTATTCCAATATTCTTCCTTTCTTCATTTTACCAGGTTTCTACCCTGTCTCATACCAGCCCTGGAAGTGGAAGGTAGAATATACAGGGAGACTCTATCTGCTCCTTGTTTGCTCCCTGCACACCATTACCAATCTACTGGCAAAATTGACTCTATAGGAAACATTAGTACCGGTTTGCTAATTGTGATTTTATTACATCTCTTAATATTACTGCATAGTTGCAATTGGCTTCTTTTTTTTTTCAAATTAATTTTGAGGTTGTGGAAAATTTTTATTTTTAATTTTTTAAATGGCAGATGCTCTCTTCCTAAAGCTGAGAGGAAAAAAGCCTTGGCTTGCAGTTGAAGCATTTGGTCAAAGTTCTTTATGGCATTTAAAAAACTACATTTACTTGAGAAAATAGCATCATGTGACAGAACCATAGCAATCATAACACCTTAGGTGCCAGAAAACACTCACTCTGGGTGGCTTGGATGACTCCAGATTCTTAAGAGCATTTTTTTTTCTTGGGGTAGAAAGTCCCTGCAGTGCATTAATTTCTACGGAGAGCTAATAGCAACCCTGTCTCTAAAGCAACTGGCTTGCAGTTTATTAGTCTGCGGGCAGAAGAATAACAGACACATATCACTGACATTTAAAAAAGCTATCTTTCATAATTTCTTTTTTTGCCCTTCTACCATAAATCTCATTTTGTAGAGAAACACTCTTAAAATGATGACTTAAATGATTTCTGAAGAAGTATTTTCTTCCTCAAATTATCTGTTCTTAAAATGCCTTGATATTATTTTAGCAATTCTTATTTTAGGTGTTATTTATTTTGATGGGGGGGAGGGTTAGAGAGAGAGAGAAAGAGACAAAATCCTAAGCAGGCTCCTGGAGGTGAGCGCAGAGCCCAAGAAAGGGCGTGAGATCATGACCTGAACTGAATTCAAGAGTCAGATGCTTAACCAACTGAGCCACCAAGGTGCCCCTTATTTTACAAATTCTTAGGGCTCCCCCTTTTTATATGCATATAAAAATGCAAAATGATGCCTAAAATATGGTTCTCTTCTTGAATCTGATATGTGAGGCCTTATATCATGAATAATTCTGTAATTGTAGCAGGTTTTTTATGGCTACAATAGGCATTTTTGGCTACAATAGGCATTTTTGATTATTTGCAATTTTTTTTGTGAGAATCTATGCAGTAATGTTAGTATCTTACATATAATCTGAATATGGCTTTGAAAAATAAGATGTTTTGTTGTTTTTCTAGTATAATTTCACTCTGAATTGTCATATGTGGAATGGGCTATCAGAGTCATCCTTACTGAGGTTCGAGAATTTTACCAGTGTGAAATACCACAGCCTACCAATACCCTTTTCCTCTTGGGAGATTTATTTTATGGCTGGCACTACAATTAGCCTCTAAAGACACTCTTCTTCCTCAGATGTCTTGATTTAATGTAGAGAAACACCCCAGAGTAAGTTTATTATGAAAGAGAAAATGAAGACAAAAATGGAATCTAGACGTGGATATGTTTACATACAGATTCTCTTCTCTGAAGGTAGCTGGAGTCTTAACCACAGATTGACTTGTCTGTCCAGCTTTCAAGAACTTAAAGGCACTGGTTCTTTTCCTTTGACCCTTCCTGGTATTATTTCTGACCAGTAAGGTCAACTTCATGATGGCACCTGTCTGGGTAGAAGAGCCCCTGAGCAATTTCATAACATCTTCTGTCCTGTCGTCTCTGTTGTGTCATACCTCAGTTCAGCCAAGTCTTAATTTCTGATCTGTAAAAAAAAGAACCCTCCCCTGTTCAGTACAAAGTGACCCCTCTCTCTTCAGACTGACTGCCAGAACGTCCCAGAATGTATGTATTACCCTTGTTTGCATGCTATCCTAGAATGATTACCTTCAACCCCAAATAATTTTTCTCTATCCTGTTTTCTTTACCTAAGAAGATATTTTGAATGCTACCAGGATCACAAATATGTGAAGTGGTGTTGAGGACAGAGAGATAGTAATTATTTGATCTCAATGGCTTTCATGGTGGATCCCCAGGCCAGCATCATCATCACCATAATATGGAGACTTGCTAGACTGAAAATCCTCAGCCATGCCCCAGGACTAATTAGAAACTCAGGGAGCGTTGCTCAGCAATCTGTTTTTTAACAAGCCCTCCAGTGATTCTGATACATGCTAAAATTGAAGAAGCTCTGCCCTACCCTAAGGTATTACATTTCTTCCTCCCTCCCTCCCTCCCTCCCTTCCTTCCTTCCTTCCTTCCTTCTTCCCCCTCCTTCCTTTCTTTCTTTCTTTCTTTCTTTCTTTCTTTCTTTCTTTCTTTCTTTCTTTCTTCTTTCTTTCTTTCTTTTTTTTTTTGACAGTGTGATAGTTTTTCTCTTTAAAAAAAACAAGTCTAAAGCATGCTCTCTAACAGAATGTTTAAGTTGGTTTTATGTTATAGAACAAAATATAGATCCTGCCTTTGTCCCACCCATGGACATCAGATGAAAGGTATCATATTTCTTCCATCCTTCTAAGCTTCATGCAGTCCCAACCAGGACAATGGATTTTCCTGTTTCAAAACTTTTGGCCCCTGGGGGAACTTCCAGGAAACTATTTCAAATGTAAAAGATGCTTCTAATTTTGATTTTATTTACAGAGCCCAGGTAATTAATATAACCATCAGAATTATAAAAGTATGATATATTTCAGATTACTAATATCTATCATTTATGTGCATTCTAAGCAAGGAGGTAATACATTTGAACTTTCTGTATGGTATCCAACTCAAAAATGATTTTTCCTTAAGTTTATTTACTCTCTTCAGCTCTAATTGCCTTTCTTCCTTGTTTATTTGTATTAAACACAAATGCTCAAAAAAGTGGGGATTTTTTTTGTGGCTACCATGTTTCTCTGCTTTATTTTCTCAGTGTAAACTTTCCACATCTAAAATTAGTTTAATAAAAGAGACTTTATACACATAATGAAGTGGTAAGATTTTGAATAGAATCCTAATATATTGTTCCTAGATAGGATGCTATTTCCATAATGTCAAGGATTATAGTTCAACTATATTTAATAATGTTAATTGGTACCATGGCAAGGTGGTTGTATAGATTGAAGGTGTGTTTAGGTTAAGACTCCTTTCTAAATTAATACATTTCTAATGGAAATCCAAACTCTAATATACAATAAGGTTAATTCATGCTTTATATAAGCTACACATATTTCAAATGCATTATTTATTTAATGATTTTATATTATTTAATGTAACTGAAAAAATGCTTCTTGGACTAATACTGCACACCATTCCTTCTATATAAGTGATACAAACTTCAATTATCCTATTAATAAACTGAGTTGACAAGGTTTGAAACCAGACTAGTGTAAAAATAAGCACAGTCAACTGAGGTTTTGACCAGTAAAGTATTACTCAGATAAAGCAAATGAAGAATGGAAATATGGAATAAAATGTCAGGGAAAACTGAACCAGAAAAGATACTGGAAATGGTTACTACCCTATAAAAATTGATGAAAGGAAGCAGGAAAATAGACACCATAATAACATCATCTATATATCCTTTGACTTCCTTCTAAAGGCAAGTGCATAGTCTGGTTACAGAAATGAAGAATATCTGGAAGAAAGGTGTGTCTAAACAAATAGTTTGGTCCTTTAATCACAGATCTTAGCTGATAGATGGGTGTTCTAGTATTATTCATGTATTAACTCATTCCAACACAAAAATCTTAAATATTTAGTTATTCATTAAGATACATTTACTGAAGCCTTACAAAGTGCATTCTGCTCTTCTACATAATACATTGCAAAGGTTACAAAATTAAACCAATTTTGGATATTTTCATAAAAAATGTTAAAGTTTAATTAGTATATGTGTTTCTGGGTGTATGTATCTGTGCATTTCTTATTATATTCCATTGTAAATTTATAAGTATATAAGTTGGATTCTAATCCAGGAAGAAATGCAGAATTTAAGTAGCCTGAGAATCTCTGTAGGAACCCCAAAAATCAGGCATAGAAACTATACAGCCATAATAATAGCTCAAGTTCCCTGGGCACGGGGAGTGTGGGAGGGTGGTTGTAATAGCAGAAATAACAATTTTACTACCACTATGACACAGATAGTACAACTCATATCAATGAGTTTCAACTCATATGTTGAAATCCTAACCCTCAGTACCTCAGAAAGTAGCATGTAGATGTAATTAATCAATGATGCAGCCATACTGGATTAGGGTCAGTCTTTAATCCAGTATGACTGGTGTTGTTATAAAAGGGTGAAATTTGGACACAAAAAAGCACTTGGAAATAATGTCACGAGAAGATGAAGGCAGAGGTTGGGGTGATTGTATTTACAATCCTAAGAACACCAAAGATTGGCAGCAAACCCCAGAAGCTAGGGGTGGGGGGTAGAACAAAGTCTCCATAACAGCCCTGCAAAGGAACCAACGCTTTCAAAACCTTGATCTCAGACTATGAGCTTCTAGAATCGTGAGAAAACAAATTTCTCTCATTTAGGCCATTTAATTAGTGGTATTTTGATATGGAAGACTTAGCAAATAATACAACCGGCATTGAACATAGAATTACTTGCAGTAGTGCCATTCAAAAGTTGTATCTTTTTGCCTTCATCCTACCAAAATATCTATTCACATTGCTGCCACTCCCCAATAGTGCTAACTTTCAAGTGAAGGTCTCTTATGGGGTATGTGATTGACATATGAGGAGTCACATGCCTGTGCATGAAAAAGAGAGACAGAAAGCAAGAGATTTCACTTCTTCTTGGAAAGAATTATCCAAATTAATCAGATATGGAAATAGCTTTTAAAAGGAGTTAAACATCCATAAATGTAAAACATCAGCATAATTAACACACATATATATGAATGTATCTTTGTTTTTCTATTTCTCCTCCTGCTCTATTTTTATTTTCTAAGTGCCAGAATCATTATCTCAGTTTAGGATTTACTTTCTTCTTTTTGTAATTGCTATAAATCTAGGGATTTATGTACTGTGTTGAGCATCTTTGGAAGGAATGGAAGACTATTTAACCTTAATCTGTATCCTGATCTGGTCTCTCCACTGTTGGCGCCTCTCCATGTTCCCAAGCAAAAGTTAAAAATGTCCACTGAGTCTCCATGACCTACCATTTTGCATCTTATACTAGGCCTATTTCACTTCTGTCACATGCAGTGGTCTTACTCTATTTAAATACTAGGCACAGGAATTCCCCAGACCCTCATTCATGAAGTAACTGATTTATCTGCCCACATGCATAAACGTATCTTGTTTTTCTTCTTCTGCTTCATCCTTTTACCTTCAGACCAAGATCATGCTCTGTAAGGTAGGAAGCAAAAACTTTCCTTAGACTTACATATAAACATCTAAGCATCTTATTTCCACCAATTTATTTCTCTTCTTTCCATGGCCAGAGGCTATGAAAACAGTCTCTAACTGGTCATCTATTCTTCAAAACATCTTTTTAGAATAAAGTTTGTATTGTTTCTTTCAAGAGCAGTCTTTGGAAACACAGTGGCGAAGAATTATTTGCTTTTCTGTTAAAACACACATCATGTAAGACATTGAATATACTTGTCCCAAATGTAGGACTGGCATTTAGAAAACTAGTACAAGATTTTGCAGGAAGGGAGAGGAACATTTCTGACTCACTCCTCAGTTTTTCTTCCATAAGGAGATATAGCCACTGGTACGAAATCCCTGACTTCTCTCTGTCCCTCTTGGAGAATCCCTTCCAACGTTTCAGGCTTGGCATTACGGGTCTGGGGAGAATGAGCTGACAGAGCTTGGCCCAACTCCCTCCTTGGGAGAAAATTTGCCTGCTGAAAATATATGTTATTTTCTTCTTTCCAGCATGAAGCAAAAAGAGTTTGCTTCCAAAGGAGATGCCTGGGATCATTCAGTACAGTCTGGTATAAAATGGGTAAATTTGTTGAAGTCTGTGGTTCATTACAAACAGTGTAAACATATGCTCTGGTTTGTCAGGATGGTCTCAATTTATAATTAATATAATTATTAACATTGTTCTTTCTTTCTTTTCTTTCTTTCTTTCTTTCCTTCTTTCTTTCTTCCTTTCTTCTTTCTTTCGTTCTTTCTTTCTTTCTTTCTTTCTTTCTTTCTTTCTTTCTTTCTTTCTTTTCTTTCTTTCTTTTCTTTCTTTCTCTTTCTTTTCTTTCTCTTTCTTTCTCTTTCTTTCTTTCTTTCTTTCTCTTTCTTTCTTTTTTTCTTTCTTTCTATCTTTCTTTCTCTTTCTTTCTTTCTTTCTTTTTCTTTTCTTTGTTTCTTTTACAAGTGTCCTGGTAATGTAGTTATCCTAATTGTGAGGAAACCTACTTTCCCACAGATAAGACACATCTTCTAAAATCACATGTATTTTTTTAGTTAGGAATAAAGATGACGTTTCAAGCTCCCATCTGCCTCACACTTTTTTATCAATCTTCATTTGACACAGAACTCAAGGAGAGGGAGTGTTTCTTTTTTTTCTTTTTTGGGCCCTTAGATCCCAAGGTGAATTAGAAAATAAGTACTATTGTGAGAAAGTTACAATTACTGCTACTTGGGTATTCCGGAAAAGAAACAATTATTTTAGGATCAAAGAAGTCTTAGTTGATTATGTGAATTGTAGTTCTCTCTACCTAAAGCATGATCATTATTCTACTGATTTTTTGTGAAGTTCATAAGAGACTACATTTCTGAAAGAGAAGCTCAATTTGTAGAACTTTACTAAGCTTATATTCTTCAGAAAACAAAGGTTGAAGGTCTTGTGTTGTAAACATCACAGTAATATTCCTTAAAGTAATTTCAATACACCTAAGAAAAAAATAATCAATATATTTTAATGACAATTTTTCCAGCTGAATTCTGACTTCTCAAAATGAAAATCATTCAATTTATTTTACCTTGAATAAGAATTAATTATAATTAAGTAATAATAAAATATTAATAATAAAATAATAAAAATTAATAATAAAATATTAATAATAAAAACCATAACAATTTAACTAATGTTTTGGGAACTCCAAAGTATGGATGCTTATATACTTGTATACTTACTACACCTCATGCACTATTCTAGGTGATTTAGATAGTTAAATACACAGAAAAAGCAAAACCTTCATGCATCTTGTATTCAAGTTTGAAGAGATTAGAGAGACTGAACTCAAGTAGTCAAACTTTTCGACAGTCATGTGTTTTCAACCTTTCCTGTGACTTATCTCAGAAACAGCATATCAGTCATAACAAAAACCAAACATCTTCAAGTAATAACTTAAGGTTTCATGCCCATTTCGGTTAGCTGTAGGTAGAAAAAGGCATGTATTTAATTTAATCATATGAACTTGGTATAATAACTAGGATTTTTCCAAGTTTTCTGAAAATGTGATGTCTGCATTAGTAAAGTAAGACGTCGTCTAGACTCTATAATTTGTTTGTAAAAATTGCCAAAAAAATAAATGAGGAAATAATAAGTGAAAGGAAAGAGATAGTTTTATTTAACTTGGCATATATATATACAGCAAAAGTGGAGTAAAGCCTTCAGAAAACTCTGCATTGAACTCTGCTGTGCTACTCTCTCATACACGTGAAATAGAGTTTTATTATACTATTATGAACTTTTTCCTAAAATGAATTTTATTATGTTGCCCAACCTCACAGTGTGGTAGCTAAAACTCAATAACAAGACAATAGTGGCAAAACACTTTTCAATTAGCAATCCTGGAACTGCTAAATGTGTGAAAATAATTTTCCATGTAACTAACTCCTGGGAGAGAAAAAAAAGCCAAAATATGAACTGATTTCTAAACATTTAAAGAACAAGTCAAAGATATTCTCTCCTCATAAAACCCTGTTGGGTAAAACTTTTCTGTCCAATGCTTTGTCTGACATTGAATCTCAGAATAAGTGCTTGTACAAGATAATTTATTTCCTCTTCCAGGGAGAAACCAGTATTCATGTTTGTAAAATATTTATTCCCTTATCCATGACTCTGTTTACTGATAAAGAAGCTTCCCAAATGTTGAGGGAATGTTTATCTTCCAATCTTAAGAATGGGGGTGATTTTTCCATTGGTGCTGTATGTGTAGGAAACAATCCAAAAGAACTAACTTTAAAATTCTCATCTGTTTTCTGTGGCAGTGAAAACTGGCCCATAGTTGTCATTTGTTCTGGTGGAATGTAATGCATTATCTTGCATGGCGGTAGACCTAATAAATCTATTTTCTCATGGGAAAAGATATACAATTTTGGGAAAAACTCATGCTTATTAACAATAACTTAAATCATAGCTTTTCAAATCATACTACTCATTCTTGAAATTTAATATTTTGCTTTCACTAATTTATTTACAATATTCCATAAAGGCTTAACTTTTTTGAATAATTAATTTAGTAGATAATAAACTGGTAATTGATAATTTCCTAGAAATAAGTAGCATATTGAAATGTAAAAAGAAAAACAGCAATTACAAGGTACTATCTATATGATAATAACACAATTTTTAACCTAATACTACTTGTTGCTGGTATGAATACTGAATGACTAAAATATTTTTGTTCTTAAATAATAGTAATTGTAAAGACTTAGCATCTAATTATCCAAGAGTTTTACTTGGGGGAAATATTTAAGCTAACACTTAAATTAGTATTGTCTCTACAAAGCATATCTTGGAAACTACCCTTCTGAATAGTTCAAAAGTCCCCACTTTCATGCACACTTAGAGTGGAATTTTGTAAATATATTTTACTAACTGCAGCACTAAGGAAGACATGTGCACATGCATACAGATACATTCCGTAATTCAAATATTACATATGAAAAGTTAAGTATGCCAAATAACAGATTTTAAAATGCTTATTTATATGTGTCAAAAGTTGTGAAATGTCTGAGATTTTATCCTTGAATTGAATAATTTAGCTGCTGAAGTTCTATGGTGCTGGTAAAAGACCCAAGACTTCTGTGTCAGAAACCAAAGAGAAACATGGAATCCTTCACATTGTAGCCAATTTAATACTGAATATGTTTCGTGTCTGCTACAATGATGGGTTCAGGTAGTACTGGTGACAATTTGAGTGACACAGCCTTGAGCAGCAAGTTACTTCCAGTTTGACTTACCACAAAATAAGTCCTTATTCTGAGCATCTGCCCAAGTGACCTAGATGGTTTGATAAGCAGCCAACATTTTTTTTCTGGAGTTCATGGTCCCAAAAAGGGGTGTCTTTAATCTGCCAGTCTTCAGTTTTCAAAGTGGCAGATGAAACAGCCAGGCCATTGGCAACAACCCAAGAGTCAGTGAAATATTATAACATTCATCAAGAGATTTGCCAGAGCTATGAGAATGGCGTGGAGTTCTGTCCACTAACTGGAGTAGCTTTGTCTGCTTTTAGCTATACATAGCTGATTTTAAGGCTGAACAGCCTCACTGCTCCAGTGATAACAGTGGGTTTTTGAATAGCTGAATCATCACTGAAGCTAGTCTTGGCATTTAAGGGAGTCTAGGTGAACTAAGGGCTCTAATGAGCTTACAACTTTGCTCCATATGCTTAAATAAATGATTCTTGCCACTTTTTCATGTAATGCCAAGATGGCCCCAATGGGGGCTAAGCAGGTTATATATTTTTTAATATACTATTTTCAGTGGACAAGTAAGACCTTTGGGTTCTTTTCACCTTGTTATTTATTGAATCCAAATTGATTTACTTCATTTACTTCTTTTCAACTTGTTATTTATTGAATCCAAATTGATTTACTTCATCATGGGATATCAAGCAAGACAGTCAAAAAACCACCTTAGTCAGGCATTCAATTTTGACAAGATCCTAGTAACAATCTAATAGCTGCTTTCAAAAAGAGTATACTGGACAATGATGTCAGGAAGGCAATGAATCCAAAACCCTAGGGAGTGTCTTTGGAGGTAGACTGTCTCCTTGTTGGAGACCTCAATCAGCAAGACCATCAGTCAGAGACGTGTAGTCCAAAAAATCATTTATTTTGGGGCACCACAAAGATACAGAGCATGCCACAGCTAGGTGGACAGGTTCCAGACAGAATATGAGTTTGCACCCCACTAAAAGTGTGTTTCTTTGTAGATCACCCAATATAAAAGATCAAGAAGAATGCATTAATGAGACATATGTTATCTCTAATACCCCCAAACTCCATTAAGATGCTAAGTTTTCTTTTTCATGGTCAGGCAGTTGTCCAATTTCCTTGACTTTCAGCAGAATTAAGCATTATGAATCTGTCCACATAGTCCCTAGAAACTCTACTTGGTGAAGAGCCATCTGAATTATGTCAGCGTTCATCTGTCATTCCTGCTGGCAAAGATTTGACAATATTTATGATTAGGACCATTGATGCTCTGACCTGCCAAGACAATTCAGAAGATGACTGAGAGAACATCCGCTAAACAGTAAAAACTGTAGGTATCAGAGGGTAGAAGCAGTCACATTAAATCTTTTTCCACCAACTGGTGGCAAACTCTCTCTCAAAAGAGAGTTTAGAGTTTGTTGCATTAGTACTTCTCTGTGGCTAGACTTTCTATATCAGGAGAATCCTGTCTGGCAGTTATGTGGTATAGAAGTACAATCATATAGTGTATAATTTTCTACAATATATTCAGATGTAGAAGAAATAACAGTACACTGAATTAGCCCAATAAGAACTTATCAGGTCCTAACTATATGATCATGTTAACTTTGCTCCCCTCCTACTAGTCTTCTCAAACTCCATGAACTAAAATCATGCATGAATTCCCCACATAAGACCACGTTGGAAAGAGCCATCAAAATGGGAATTCATTTCCCCTAAAGTCCTCAACATACCTCTTGGGTGTCCATAGGCTTCAGTATACTTTGAAGAAAAGAAGACCTTGCTGGGACACCTAATCCTTTTTCATCTTAAAGTAACTGGGGTCATGGTGGAGAAGAAGTAGAGATTGGAGATATCGAGGAAGTGAATGACCTTTATTATTAGTCAAATGAATAATAATCCAGATGAATTTATTTCTAAGATTTTGTGCAATAAGGTTGGTGCTGACAGCTCAAACTTTCAATGTTTTCTGTTTTCCCAAACACTATATCAGGTGATAAGGTTATTATTATTGACACCATCTATTTTAGTTTTGAGGATTGTCTGATGTAGCATCTGAAGTCACATTATTTTCTCTTTGGGGCCATAGGCCTTGAACCCATGGACTGGCTGACTCAGCCTTCATGGACTCATATGGCAACACTTTTTAAAGGAGTCCATCTTTATCCAGGATATTAACTACCCCATTGTCATGATAATATCTCTTAAATTTATACAAGGGTTCATGGGTAGGACAAGAGCTTACCTTTTTATTGTCTGAAAGGGAGAGGAAACTTCTGACTACTTAGGATGAATCTTAGTGTTAACTGTTACAACAAGGTGACCATCAGGCTGGCAAGGAAACCCTCTGCTTGAAGGGGAGTAAGCAATGAGATACTCTTTAGGAAACTAGCCCAGAAACTATTTTTAGTACCCAGAAGATAACAACTGTCCCAATTTTTCCTCATTAATAGGCAATAAAATAGAGAATTATTTATTTCCCAATTGTCCTTATAGTATGGTCAAAATATTTGCTATTTATTCTGAAGGTCTTCCTTTTGTTAATTGCTTTTCAACTTATCCTTTCTTTTTCAGAAACCCATATCTCTGTCCTCATGCAATCCTCACTGCTAAAACTGTTTTTCTGGGCTTAGTGATCGTATCCCTCCAAAACTTATATGTTGAAATAAAAATCCCCCTGTGATAGTACAGTGAGGGAGGCATGTTTGGGTGATTAAGTCATGAGGATGGAGCACTCATGAATGGGATTAGTGCCCTTATAAATGGGGCCCCGGAGAGCTCTCTCACTTTTTTCACCATGTGAGGACACAGAGAGAAGATGGCTGGCTGTGTGTGGGCCAGGAAGCAGGTCCTCACTATTTAGTGATACAAGATCTACTGTCACTTTGACCTTAGATGCCTGAAGCTCCAAACTATAAGAAATAAATGTTCTTTCAACCACCTAATTTGTGTATTTTTTCTATACCAGTGTAAACTATCTAAAACAACTGTCCAGAACTTTAAAGAATCTGAGATCACACCCTACTTGCAAGCTAACAAGTTTTATGAATGCTACAAGAAGACACAAGATTTCTGGTTCAGAGCACAAGAATCAACATAAGCATCTACAAATTTTAATCAGTTTCCTTCCCCTTATATAACATGGGTTATGTGCAGAAGAAACCACATAGGTGTCTGCAGGTGGAGTAGGTTGCATTATGGGAGAGAAACCTTGAGTTAAGGGAACTCCAACTTTCATAATGAGCAATAAGCATCTTGCCCTTTGATTTGGCAGGAGACATTATTAAGGGCTGTTCCTTCTACAAATATCTTTGAAAATATCATGTAAAACCAAGTACTGTTATTGCTTCTTCTCATAAGATGTGCAGAAATGACAGAGTTCCATAAATAAATATATCCCAATTTTGGTACTTGTTTTTTTTGTTTGTTTGTTTTTAATGGGACTAGTTTCCATAATTATGAGATTCATACTTACCCTTCTATCATGTCAATTCACTCTTATTGCCCCCTTATTTGTGTACTCTGCTTCCTTAATTATATGAATTAAGTACTTGCAAGCAGCACATCCCTATAAACAGTATCTTAAAACTTGGGAGTGAAGGTTTTTCTTAAAAGACTACATTCAAAGAAGTTACATATCAAATCTGTTATAATATATATTCTTAGGCTATTTTGTATTTCATCTTAATTTTTCTCTTAGTGTCCAAATCTTTCATAAATCTGCTTTATTAGTACATCAGTCATTTTCATTTTCATATGTATTATGCTTATTTTAGAAATAAAGTCTCTTTCCTAACAGGTTCTAAACTAAGGAAGATGAATAAATAAACTGCCAAAAGAAATACATTTATATAAGGACAAGTGGAAGAGGCTTTATATTTTCATGCTCTGTTATATCTTCAATGCTAAGTTTAGTGATAGGCCTTGGTAGATGCTTAGTAAATGTTATATAATTTCAGTGCACTTAAGTTTAGCCTATGACTTCCTATCTTATTTGGTTTATTTTAAAAATTATTTAAAATATCACTTATATATTTTCAGAATGTATTTGTGTGTGTGTATGTGTGTGTGTGTGTGTGTGTGTGTTTGTATATTCATTATATGAGTTTTTCCCATGATAGGAAAGTAAACTGAATTTGAGGGGAAAAAATGAAAACATGAAAAGAAATGATTTTAAAATATTGGTCTCATATTTAATTTTTTAGCATCTCTGATTATAATGAATAAAGCATTTTCTTATTGTTCACAGATGCTAAACTTGGATTTCCATATTACATTTGGTTACTTGATGTCCTGAGAAAATACTGTGAAGTGAAAAGAGAAAAAAATTAGCCTATTTTGAATATTTTTTCTTATATTAGAAAGTGTTTTTAATAATCCTAATTATCAAAAATCAGTTTGGTTAGCATTTTTCATACTGATAAGTCCCAAATCAGCAATTTTGGTTTTTAAAAAAGTGACAGTCTCTTTAAACATTTAAATTATATCATTCTTAGCCCCCACCCAGCTTATTGCAAAAACTACTTCTTTACTCCATAGAATCTTCTCTTCAGTGATAAAGATTCCTGTTGATAATTACATGGCCCAAGGGATTAGATCTGGATATTGATTTTTGTAGAAGGTAAATTTAGAGGTGTTTAGTTAAAGGGAAGTTTTGTATTCATCCAAATATTTGATAACTAATATGTGACAGAGAGTCTAACATACTTAGCATCCATGAGTGAGCCAAATGAAAATAAATCCTGCCTCTTAAGTCTTAGTCTAGTGGAAGAGTTATCCATTATTCACAAAATCAAACAAGCAAAATAAAATTATACCAGTGCTACAAACCAGAAATTCATGAAACTATGAGAGCACAAAATATACTGGTTTAATCAAGTCAGAAGTGTGAGGAAAGACTTGAATAAGTAATTACTGAGCTATGAAGAAGAAATAGAGTGTAAGATATGAAAAGGGGAAAGGAAAAGTATTCTATGTATAAAGAAATGCATATGCAAAAACATTACTGAAGAGGGACCATGGTATATACATGTCCCTGACTATATGCAAAGACTGTGGCTGGAGGAAAAAGAGAAAAATTAGGGTAAATTCTAGCTGAAGAATGAGAACTGAGACCTTTCCCCTCTACATAGTTTAACTAGCAGGTACCTAACTGAGGCCACCTGAGTCCACAAGACTTTTCAATTGCTTTCAAAAAATTCCTGTTCTGGAAAATAGGCTATAAACCAATAAATACTTCTCTCCTTCCTTTGGTAAATTTCAACAGAACAATCTATCCGAACAAATTAATCTGAAAAATAGTTCATTGATCAGAAGAATGCATTGCTGTCCTAGACAACCAGCTCATTTATGAAACAATAATTTACTTAAAACTCACTTCTATGCTGGTCACTAAAACCTAAGCTATTATTATGACACAGAATGTGTCCCATTTTAATAACCCCCCTGTCTCAAAAGATTCTCTTTATACCACTTGAGTCCAGATTTCAAAACTTCATATATATTCTCCTCCGGCCTTCTTTTGAGATACTACTAAGGCTCTATCAGGGTGATACCTCCCTGTCAAATTGCAGTATACCAAATAAATTTAACTTTGATTAGTAAGCAATTCTTCTCATCATTTTTAGTAGGAGTCAGAATATGCAGAGTCTTGTAGGCCACATGAATTTTTTTCCCCTTTTGATTCTAACTTATATCCAATATAATACCCTTGACACAGTTGACAGTGTGATTAGAAGCTGTATTTTTGAATGATCACTCTGGCTTCAGCGTAGTAAACTAACTGGAAAGATCTAGCATGAAATATAAAAGTCCAGACAGAATTAGAACAGTGATGTTTAGAGAAGATGCTAGTTCAGCGTAGGATGATGACTGATATGTCAAGAAGTGGGTGTGTTTAAAGCATTAAATGGTCTATAAAACATGTAAGGTATGGTGATCCATCAAATAGGAGGAATAAAGGACAGTAGGGTACCAAAGATGGATTATAGATTTCTAATTACATAATTCTTATATTTTGAAAAACTTTTCTGTAAATTTCTAAAGAATGTTGTTTTTGAAACACTAATGCTAACTGTCTCTTAGTGTAATCCTCTTAGCCTATAGTCTGTTTTAAATTGTGAGTGCACCATTTTAGGAACTTGATAGCCCAGGCAACTTGACATTAAATGTATTCTCTTTTGGATGAAATTATTACAAAGAAGACTCTTTCAACAAAAGAAGAATCAGACAGATGACATGATCCATATGACCATGCATTGCAGATTCTGGACTTCACATAACTGAATGTGTGGCTCACACTTGCTCTTATTTTTATTGATGTAGAATTGATATACAACGTTATATCAGTTTTAAATGTACAAAATATTAATCTCACAATTCAACATGCTACTCAATGCTCACTAAAGTAAGTATAGTTACCATATGTCATTATTCAACTTTATTACAATATTATTGCCTATATTCCCTCGGCTATAGCTTCCATCTCCATCACTTACTTATTCTGTAACTGAAAGTTTGTACCTCTTAATCTCCTTTATCTATTTTTTCCATCCCCCCATGGCACTTCCCCCTGACAACCACCAGTTTGTTCTCTATATTTGAGCCCTTTTTTACTTGTCTTTTGTTTTGTTTTGTGGATTCTACATGTAAGTTAAATCATATGGTATTTGTCTTACTATGTCTGACTCATTTCACATAGCATAAGACATTATAGGTCCATCTATGTGTTAAAAAATGGTGAGATCTCATTATTTTTCATGGCTGAGTAATATTCCACTTCATATATGTATACCACATCTTTTTTTATCCATTCATCTACCAATAGGCATTTAGGTTGCTTGCATTGTCATAATGCCAGAGTAAACATAGGGGTGCATGTATGTTTTCAAATTGTTTTCATTTTCTTTGGGTAAATATGTGATCGTGAAATTACTGGATCATATAATATTTCTATTTTTAACTCTTTGAGAAACTTCCATACTTTTTTCAGCAGTGATTGCACCAATTTACATTTCCACTAACAGTGCACTAGGTTTCCTTATCTCCACATCTTCACCAACATAGGCTTGATATTTCTTTTGTTTGATTGTTTGTTTGTTTCTTTCTTTAGAGAGTTAGCAGGGGAGGAGAAGAGAGAGAATCCAAAGCAGGCTCTGAGCTGTTAGTGCAGGACCCGACACAGGCTTTAATCTTATGAACCACAAGATCATGACTTAAGCTGAAATCAAGATTCGGATGCTTAACCAGCTGAGCCACCTAGGTGCCTCCAGATCTGATATTTCTTTCTGCAGCATGTTGAGTTCCGAAATGCGTAGAGTTATTTCTCCAAGCAACCTGGCAGATTCAGACTGAGTGGGCCCAAAGATTTCTTTGGTCCTGGAGTCCATTCTGCCTCTATCTCTGGAACATTATTATAAAAGTAAAAGAATAATATAGATTTTATGGTATAGATATCTCCGCTCTCTCAAGCTCTATAAGTGGCTTTTGGGATTTTCATTATTCATTTGGCTTATGGGGTGGAAATATCTCATCACATGGGGCAAATAAGGAAAGAATTACTGCAGTCCCTTCTGGGTAGAGGACTCCTTCCACTCTAGTCTTTTTGGAATATTTTAGGAGCTGTGAATTGAGGAATATGTGATTGTTGTGGTCATGGTTGGCGGTAGTCCAGCTAGTTTAGCCCTCTCTGAACATGTAATAAGCCCTGTGGGAAGGGCCAGGCCTTGGCTATTGGTAACTCTCTGTAAAATTCTATGTAAATAAGACCACTTTGTTTTTGATATTGGACTCTGGTCACCATATCCGGAGCAGAAGGGAAAGACCTACACAATGGGCTACTACATTACCAATGAAATATTCAATTTTTCAGTAACAACACGTTCACTTACTTTATTATTTATTTCTTTTAACCACATTCCTAATTCCCATCCTATAGGTTTTAAATATTTAAATGTGTTAGATAAGTATCATTATAAATGTGTACTTGTAAGTCAGTGCACTGATTTGTTAGACAGATGATAGATGGTAGATAGATAGATGATCAATACACAAAATTCTTATTATGTTAGCGGAAACATTGTTTATAAAATAAGAAGATTTTTCCAACTTACTTGTCTATATCTAGATGTGTAAATTGTTTTAAACATTTCCTGCTACATACTACACTGAGATGAACATCTTTATATATATCCCCTAATGGCATAGTCTGTAAATTATACTGAGCTATGTACAAAGGAGCATTACTAGGTTCTAGGTCTTAGATTTTGTAGTATGTGTAGTATGTGTGTGATGTATGTGTGTGTGCGTGTGTGTGTGTGTGTGTGTGTTGAATTTTATAAGTACTGTAAAATTGTTCTCCAGAAGTCTATACTAACTACTTTTTCTCAGATCAAATGCAAATACATCATGAATTATATTTCCCCATATCTCTCTAGACACTTAACAGTGTTTAAAGTTTGAATTTTTGCAGACCTGGTTGGGGAGTGATAATGTCCTCTTGTATTTGATTCCCAGTGAATTTTTAAATCTCACTATGTACTTATTATCCACTAGAATATTATATGAATTATCTGTTCATAGTTTGCCTATATTTCTGCAGGCAATAGACATAGATAATTTCTTTTGAAGTCTATATATTAGTGCTTCTCAAATTTAAAGAGTGTAAGCATCTTACAGGTCTTCTAAGTTATACATAAATCACAACCAGATTATTGATACTGAAATAGTCAAGATACATAACAGTTTCCCCATGAAAAAAATATTTTTGTTGTCCTTTTATAGCTAAACTCATCCCCCTTCCCCAATTCCTGGAATTAGTCAAGCTGGTTCCATTTCTATACTTTTGTCATTTCAAGAGTGTTTTATAAATAGAATCTAACAGTATGCTAATGTAAATGGGTCTTTTTTTTTCACTCAGCATAATGATCAGGAGATACATCCAAATTGCTGCATGTATTAGTAGTTGGTTCCTATTTATTGCTGAATAGTATTTCATCCTATGCACATATCACTGTTTGTATAACCATTCACCCACCGAAGAATATCTGGGTTATTTCCAGTTTTAGCTGTTATAAGTAAATCTTCTATGAACATTAATGCACAAATTTTTCTGTGAATAAATTTTCATTTCTTTAGGATAAAAGTCCAAGAATACAATTACTGATTGTAGGATACTTATGTGTTTAGTTTTATAAGAAACTGACAGTCTATTACCAGGGTGTCTGTGTCATTTTACATTCTCAATATTTGCCAGTATTGTTAAATTGGTATCTTTTTTCCACATTCTGTGAAGAATGTGCTGTTGTCACTTTTGTTTGTTTGTTTTTAATTTTAGCTATTCTGATAATTGTATAGTGATATGTTATTGTGGCTTAGTCTTTCCATTTTCTTAGGGGCTAATGATGTTGAAGACTTTTTCATGTATTTATTTACCATATGTATATCTTTTTTGGTGAAATGTCTATTTTTACCTTTTGCATATTATCTAATTGCATTGGATTTTTCCTCATGTATGTACGTATCATCATGGATTTTTTAGAGTAATTTTAATATTCTAGATACTATTTTTTATACAATAAAATGCTTGCAAATATTTTTTCCCAGTTAGAATTTTGTTTTTTCATGTTAATAGGGTCCTTGACGGAACAAGCAATTTTAATTTATTGATTTTCTTACTATGAATCAAGCTTTTGCCTACCCATAGAATCAAAAGATTGTTTCCTATGTTTTTTTCTGAAAAGTTTATAATTTATATTTTTATTTAAATCTAGAATTTTTTTGCCTTTTTCCCTAAGTTTTCATTTAAATTTCAGTTAACCTATGTAATATGTTTCATTTATAAAATTTAGTGATTCAACACTTACGTACCACACATCAGTGCTCATCACAATAAGTGCCCTTCTAAATCCTCATCACCTATTTAACCCATTCCCCTGCCTACCTCCTCTCTGGTAACCAACTATTTGTTCTCTGTATTTAAGAGTGTGTTTCTTGATTTTCCTCTATCTTTTTTCCCTCCTTTTTCATTTGTTTTCTTTCTTAATTCTACATATAAATGAAATCACCTGGTATTTGTCTTTGTTTAAGTTTTTATTTCAATTCCAGCTAGTTAACATATAGCATAGTATTAGTTTCAGGAATAGAATTTAATGATTCATCACAAGGTTTGCTTCTCTTTCTTATTTTTCCCCTATGTTCATCTGTTTCTTTTCTTAAATTCCACATATGAGTGAAACCATATGGTATTTTTCTCTATGGGACTCATTTATTTTGTTTAGCATAACTCCACTCTAATTCCATCAATGCCCTTGCAAATGACAAGGTTTCATTCTTTTCTATAGCAGAGTAATGTTTCATTGAATACATATACCACATGTTCTTTATCTGTTCATCAGTTGATAGACATTTGGGCTTTCTCCATAAGTTAGCTAATGTTGATACTGCTGCTATAAACATCAGGATGTATTTATTCCTTCAAATTAGTATTTTTGTATCCTTTGGATAAATACTTAGGAAACCAATTCCTGGATTATAAGGTAGTTCTATTTTTAACATTTAAAAAAATAGTTTATTGTCAAATAGGTTTCCATATAACACTCAGTGCTCTTTCCCACAAGTGCCCTCCTCCATTACCACCACCTCTTTTCCCCTACCCTCTCCCCCTTCAAACCTCCTTCATTTTCAGTATTCAATAGTCTCTCAGGTTTTGCATCCCTCTCTCTCCCCAACTGTCTTTCCCTCTTCCCCTCCCCATGGTCGTCCATTAGGTTTCTTGTGTTTCATGCTACACCTATGAGTGCAAACATACGGTATCTGTCTTTTTCCACCTGACTTATTTCGCTTAGCATGACACCCTCGAGGTCCATCCGCTTTCCTACAAATGGCCAGATTTCATTCTTTCTCATTGCCATGTAATATTCCATTTTATATATATGCCATATCTTCCTGATCCATTCATCAGTTGATGGATATTTAGACTCTTTCCATGATTTGGCTATTGTTGACAGTGCTGCTATGAACATTGGGCTACATGTACTCCTATGCATCAGCACTTCTGTATCCCTTGGGTGCTACCTCCCCTGTATCCCTAGAAATGCTATTGCTGGGTCATAAGGGAGTTCTATTGATAGTTTTTTGAGGAACCTCCATGATTTGGCTAT
>NC_043700.1:93006241-93007407 GCF_006229205.1 Suricata suricatta
CATTTTTAATGATTACATTGTTACTTCCAGAAAAAAAAATTATTATTTCCATGGTAGTGAAAACAGAAAATCAAAACAGAAATGAGGCACAATACAGAAGATCAAAAAGCATAATTCATCACTCAAAATACATCAGCAGGGGTTTGTTTTGTGTATATAGTGATATTATTAACCGAAGCTTATGACAAGGCTATTTTTTCTTAAAGGTTTAAACAATAGTCTATGCGTAAGGTGCCCCTAACTAGGGAGGAAGTTTCAATCAGAAAATCTGCCCATTTACTGAAACCATGATTATCAAGTGGCATGAACAATAGGAGAATTAACCCCAGTCTCTGATCCACTTAGGTCAAGCAGTCAAGCGCACACAATTTCAAGCAGGGAAAGCAGGGTCCCAGAGGCCACACAGCACGCACCCCACTCTCCCAGGACCTTTGTTCTTTTGTCCTGATCCTCAAATTGGGGGAGGGCCAACCGTTATCCAGGATAGCGCCTTCCTAGACAAGGCTAGGGTCTTTGGGATTACATACACTCCCCCCGGAGGCTTTGCCGTCACAGTGGAATCACCTCTGCAGGCTTTTTGGCCGGATGGGCCCCAAGAGGTGTCCACTCTCACCACTACTGTTTAACATAGTGCTGGAAGTCCTAGCATCAGCAATCAGACAACAAAAGAAAATAAAAGGCATCAGGATTGGCAAGGAAGAAGTCAAACTTTCAGATTTCGCAGATGACATGATACTCTACTTGGAAAACCCGGCAGACTCCACCAGAAGCATTCTAGAACTGATCCATGAATCCAGTAAAGTTGCAGGGGACAAAGTCAATGTACAGAAATCAGTTGCATTCCTATACACTAATAATGAAGCAGCGGAAAGAGAAATCAAGAAACTGATCCCATTCACGATTGCACGAAAACCCATAAAATACCTATTTTTAACTTTTTGATGAACGTCTATACTGTTTTCCAATGTGGCTGTTTCCCACCATCAGTTTAATAGGATTCCCTTTTCTCCCCATCTTTGCCAATACCTGTTGTGTTTTGATTTATATTTTATATTAAGGTCATGATTGAAATCAAAGTTTTTTAATGTTTTTTGAAGTGTATGCAGGGGTGGGGTGAGGGTTATGGATGTCCATTTGTTCTAGTAGTGTTTGTTGAAAAGCCTATT